>NW_011645836.1:1137-5436 GCF_000223845.1 Gregarina niphandrodes | reverse complement strand
GGTGCTACGCACATTGGTACCTGTACAAGTGTGAGTGGCACGGGCGTGAGTGGCACGGGCGTGAGTGGCACGGGCGTGAGTGGCACGGGCGTGAGTGGCACGGGCGTGAGTGGCACGGGCGTGAGTGTTATGAACCCGAAGACTGGGTCGCATCCGAGTTTGAGACACATGGAAAATAACACTGGCGGAGAAGACCGACGACAAGGAGGTTTTGGAGCCAGCCAGGCGTTTGGAGCTGTCTCTATGGGAATGACCGGAGTAGGGGGAATGACTGGAGTAGGGGGAATGACTGGAGTAGGGGGAGCCGGGGGAGCTGGTGGTGGGAATGTTCGAGATCAGATGGACAGAGACCCAATGGGTAGAGATCCAATGGGTAGAGACCCAATGGCGGGGAGAGATGGCATGAAGAAGCCCGGGTCGGTCACCACTGGTTGTGGTTCCGGGACGTCAGGTTCCGAGGTGTCTAACGCAGGTTATTTTGGCAGAGGCGGTGGGATGGTTCCTAAGCCGAACTGTGTATTTAACATTGGTTCTGTCAGCCATCCTGTGCCTTCGGGATCATTGAATCGGTGTTCTGTGGTGCATCCGAATATGATGAAGCAGTCGCCGTTTTCTACGACAGCGCCTACCCCGACGGAGAGTCCTCAAGGTTATTGCGATGATGTCCTTGACCAGCAACTTCTGGATCAACATTTGTCGACAAATATATCGCAACAAGATCTCCTCGATGAGCAGCTGACGGCCGAGGAATTGGTCTCCGAGCAAAACCCCGTTGAACAACAGCAGGCGGGCGGAGGACTAACCCCTCTCTACATGCAGTGTGCGGAACTGCTTACTCAATCGCAATCTGAGATGGAAGTTGTGCAGTTATTACGTCGCCTGGCCGGAGAAGACCTCTTGCCCCAAGGTCTACTGGAAACCCCAAAACACCGACGCTAAATGCAAGCGACGAAATGGATGCCAGATGAAACGGGTGCCAGATGAAACGGGTGCCAGATGAAACGGGTGCCAGACAAAAATAAGTCCGGCAAGATGGTTAGATAGTTCATGTTTAGTATTTAATGTTTTTACATGCGATCCAAACCATGTGTACCCTTGCACTGGGACGGATGAAAATCTGCGCGTGTTACTCAGTTTTTGGCGCGCAAGTATTTTTTTGGAGACAGGAGGAATGTTGCCGGATTCCGCTTTGGAGGACGCTGAGAGACGTGCCGCAAGTTGGACTGGCGATCGGAGGGGGTTCGAGGTAACCCACAGCAATAGCCGGCGTCGTGACATTCACGAAGAGGGCGAGATCCCGCGATTGGTATTGAGTGAGTATGAGGACTACGACATGTGCGTGGTGTTCAATCGAACAGTCTCACAACCAAACAAATTGATGACCCGGGAGGAAGTCCTGGAGGAGTTGAAAAGTGTGTGCCGCGCGCGCGTGGGGAAGGATTTGCGAGAAATTAATGGCTCCTTTACGTTTCATCCGGTGTTCCAAGAGAAGACAGTAAGTGGCATGACTCGTCAGGCGTTCCACGAACTACTCCAGAAAATGTTTAAGCGGGTTCTCGATCATTTGGGCGCCTTCTATCGCGAGGAGGAGGGCTGCGACAAGAACGGGAATAAGTTTATAAGTATTCGCCTAGGAGAAGGTGGCTGTCACCTTATCTCTGATAACCTGCGATACCCGCTGCAACTGTCCCGGGATGTGGCCAGCTACAGGCAGTTCAGAGCCGACGCGGACTTTTACCCGCCCAGGTTGCCGTTCGAGCCCAGCATTGAAAAGTACGGAGACAGATTGATCTGGAATCGATACGACAGGCTTTCGCGTACCGTTAAACTTACCAACGAGCTGTACGAACATCCGGAGACTTCTCTATTCCGCTCCGCCGATCGTTTGCGATTGTTGAAGTGGGGCATTTACGAATTTTTGAACTTGGATCTGTTATGCGACAAGAAGTATGTCAAGACATACTACTGTCTTAAGCAGCCAGCCATTGAACGTTCGCTACGTACTTCCTGGGCTAGTTTCAGGAAAGCATTTCAGTTCCAACAGCCACTGAATGACATCCGTAACTACTACGGTGAGGAAATTGCTTTGTACTATGCTTGGATGGGATACTATTGTACCATGTCCATTATACCGGCTATTGTTGGATTGATAGTGGGTATACTAGGAGTAACTTATAATAGTAATATGTCATTCAATAATTCCCTGGTAAACAAGTCGCGTCTAGTATATTGCGTGTTCATTGGGATTTGGAACGTTTTGTTCTTTGCATTCTGGCAACGTCGAGAGAAGTTATTATCTTTGAGATGGGGTGTGGATAGTATTTTGGATAGTACGGTTGAAGAGAATCCGAATTTCAAGCCTAGTGAGTTCCGTGTTGATCCGTCAAATCCGAGTCATTTTGTTCGTTGGTTCAATCCTCATCGACGATACTTTCGTATTCTATTAACGTCTGTTGTAATGGTGGTAAGTATACTTGGTTTGACATTATTTGTTAACGAGGATATGTTGGATGCGATTGCTAAGATCACTGAAAAATCAGGAAGTGAAAATTACTGGGGAGTAGAAGACTGGGTTAGATACTTGGTACCTAGTCGTCATGTGGCAGAACATGCAGCAATTGTTGTGATGGCAACAACCCTATTATTGAAGGCTTACAACATTGTGTTTAAATCCATGATTGTTAAAAACTTAGGACATTTCGAGAATCATCAACATCTTCACGAATTAACATCCTCTATTAATCTCAAACTATTCGTTTTACGTATAGTAGGTTACTTCAGTGTATTATTCTACTTAGCATTTTTCAAGGAATATTACAACCCATGTGAAGAGACTAGTGATGGTAGATGTTTACCTCGATTGTCGAAACAATTGCTTAATTTTTACTATGTTGATTTGGCTATGATTGTCATGGAAATTGGTCAGCCAAGTATTAAATTTTACTTGAACAAGTTCCTTAATAAACCAGTGGATATGCCACGTTATCAAATGGAATCGTATCTAGATGAGTACTCGGGAACAAGTGGAATTTCTGGTGAGTACTTGGAGAAAATCGTGCAATACAGTTACACCGGGCTTTTCTCTATGGCCTGCCCCTTCCTACCATTACTAGGCTTGCTCATCAATCTCATCGAACTGCGATCCGATGCACTCAAATTGACCGCAGTCTACCGCAGGCCTTTTCCTCGAAATGCTACTACAGGCCTTGGTCTATGGGATGAAATTCAGAGATCTATGACCTTTCTAGGCATACTCTCCAATGTCATGCTCTGCATGTTCGCCACCGTCGGACACGGTAATCCCATGAGCGAAAAACTCACTGGCAGTCTTATACTCTTACTCATTGGCGTCGGATTGAAAGACCTCATCGAATACAAACTACCCGCCGAAGGAGAAGAATACAGACTACTCAAGGCCCGAATGCAACTCACCAACCACGAAGCCCTCTGGGGCAAAGCCCGGGTCTCCAAGACAGGGTAGGGTAACTAGCTGCTCGGTTAAACACATAACCAAGAATCGCTCTAAAGTTCATAGCCGACTCCAGTATGACGGGCGTGTGCACGACATGGCCGCTGTCTGTACATTGTCAGTGTGCGCCATGCTCAGTCTGCGCACATGATCAGTCTGTGTTCAGCGTGCGTCGAAGCGGCACATAAGTTGTATCGGTGCTGTCATATCGATGCGCGTTGCGGGCCATTTTTTGAGAGGGTCGAGACTCATACCCTCCCCAAGCTGACACAAAGAATCACCACCAGTAAGATATCTGCTACGCCGGTGGCCTCCATGACGCATCGGGCAGCAGGTTTGTCAGGCACAACCCCTGAATACTAGTGTCCAACAACAACGTGTCCTTCTTCTGAATATGCCCCACTGACATAATTATCGTTCCTGCCGGCTTTAGCAATTGGTCAGCTATATCCTTGATCAACCGACTCACTGTGATGGGCCCCTTCTCACCCATAGTGATCAACAGCGACATAGCTGCCGTTGCCACTCGCATACTTACGGCTTGCTTGTACCTTGTGCGCTACCTTGCCGATAACGCCTTCTTCTAACGCGGCTGTTGTCTCAACGAGCGGTCGCCTGAAACGCGACCCGAACGTGACCAAAAAAATGCCCCCCCACTGGCCCACGGCCAACAGCCGGACTAGGAGGGCATGTGGCTGACCCACAGTTGTGAAGAGATTGGGATGACGATTGGGAGTTTTTGTTATTCGAAGTATCAAGCGACGACCGCAGACGAGGGGCCTGCGGTTGTCACGGGCGAATACAAAGTGTGAACCCCCCCCCCCCCCCCC
>NW_011645836.1:0-666 GCF_000223845.1 Gregarina niphandrodes | reverse complement strand
CCCCCCCCGGGCCGGCACTGGTTGTCTGTGTTGTGTTGGATTTTCCAAGGAAAGTAATCGTGACTAAAAAATGTCTTGGGCGTGGGTTGTTGGCTTTGACACGCCTGCTGAGTTGCCGAGTTCCAACCAATCAACTGACGATCGGGAGGGCCACGCGGAGGGTTACTCCCAAGGGCCATTCCCGAGAGTGACGGGTCATTCCCAACGGTCGAGGGTGTAGTTGGTCTTCGCGGTGCCAGCTTTTCCGAGTGCGACTGTGACGGTGAGGTCTAGTGCGGTGCATGTTCCAGTCTCTTTGACGAAGCCCACGCCGGCGGCTTCGTGATCGCTGCGCACAAGGGCGCCTTCGTCGGAGAAGGCCTCGATGACCGCTCGTACCCCGTGCAGTTCAGGTCGCAGGAACATAGGGAAGAGGCTCAGCGGCACTTTATATGATTGGTCCCGGGCGTCTTTGAGCAAGAAAATGACGCCGTCCCCCAAAACCGTCGGCGCTCGGTCGTTCCACAAGTAGGGGTACTTGCAGATGCCCATCACCTCTGTGCTTTGCCCGTTCAGGCTCCACTCGCTGGGCAGAGACCCTTTCGCGTAAGTGTAGTGGCTCACCGGATTCCGTCTCCCACTCGCCACTGCTTCCGCACACTCCTGTGGCGCCCCATCCTCCTGTGG
>NW_011645835.1:25892-38154 GCF_000223845.1 Gregarina niphandrodes | reverse complement strand
AGTAGACTTCTTCCATCATTGGAGCGTGTTGGCCCACTGAAGTCAGGTCCAGCGTAGGTGGTCGATTAACCGGTGGGTTGTTCGTCGAGGGCTGGGTGGCCGTCTTCGGCGGTCCCGCCTCTTGAATCTTTCTATGGGTGAAGGAACTGCAACAAGCTAATAGTTCGTGTGAATCAACTTATCGACCAAGGCCTAATTACGCACGACTTATCGGTTAATGTACTTTTGAGCTGCACAGTGTACGGGAAAGAGGGGACTATGCGTCGGATTGAGTCGGGTGCGATACTTAAACCCATAAACATCTACAACCTAAGTTCGCGGAAACGCCCAGACGACAAGAAACCGAGAACGCAAAACCCGAATCCGAACACATACGCTAGCAGTAACAAGAAGAAGAATACGACGAATTACAACAATCAGAACCGACGAGGCAGTTATAGTAAGCCTACGGAGACGACTAAGAACTGGACCCAGGGCACGTCCAAATAGGGAAGTGGCAGGCATCTGAGCAAGGTAGATGCTGAGCCGTCGTCAGAGACAGGTTCAACGTCATCAACGGATGACGAAGTAGACATGCAGAAAGTACTGAACGACGCAAACGGTAAGACGTCGGATGCAGAGTCTAGTTATGTAGAAGTCCCAAATATGCCCGATGTCTTTTGTGTCCCAAATGACGTTCGGGCCAAGACCAACTCAGACGAGAAACAACTATCAATTCGGGCGAATCCTCGGCAATGCCTTCTTTACGCTAGGTACTGGTCTCGCAGCATTTCAGGAACGGGGAAATTATTTATCCCCCTAGGGACATAAGTAATATCCGGTTTGCGGATTAGTAATGTTTTTGGTTGTTTGAGTCCTTCCGCGACAGCATCGTCTCATCGCCTCTGTCCACGAGTCAATGACCGGGTCTGTGAAGCAGTTCCCAAGTTGCTCGATGCTCTTCCGGAATGGAAGAGCCCAAAGATCTCAAGGTGGATATCGGTCGAGAGATTGGTTTCCCGTCGTACCACACCGCAATAAACATAGCCGTAGCGTGCATGATCCCCACGATCCGATGTGGAATGGCGTTCTTTGGTCGGATCGTAATGTCGGTAGGCACGAGCCTCAATTTCGTCCAGTGGAAAAGTCACCACTTCCCCCACCTCCGGCCGCCGCTCTAGTGAGTCCGAATAATGGAATTGTTCAAGCGCCGCAAAGGACAGTCGACATTACAATCCCAAAACTTGGTTAGCTCGTCGTTGGTTCTCGTTCTCCGTCTCAAGTTGTTGCCATCGAATCATTCGTGGCTCCATTCCCGTCAAGCAGCAGATCGGGGAACAACCCAAACCTTCGTGCGGAGTGCTATTATGGGCGAATACCGCCATCGAAAGTAGCGCCTCTGGTGTAGGGAGCTGGCCTGTTCGTCGCTAAACAGTGAATCTGTTCGTTGAGACCGTCCCCTTGCGATAATACGAGGCGTACCGATAGTTCTCCACCCCGTGCACTTGCAGATACTTCCCCAGACCTTCGAAGGGGATAACACCACTTGTGAAAGTCCAGGTGTCGGGACCCAACGTGTCAAAAGGAATTCTGCGGCACCGGCACAAGAAGGTTGTGACCGCGTTGCCTCCAGGCATAGGTCGGACCAACGCCAAAGAAGGTCTTGATGCCCAATCGGACATCTTGTTGCGTCCGATCAGGAGTAGGTCACGGGCACGCCTCCCCCCTTGACCTCATTGGAATTCGAAGGGCTCACTCTCCTGGATGTCTTTGACTCCGTATGTGAAGCAGAGTCTACGTAAATCGATCGTCCCGGGTTTAGACGACAGCTGCAGTTCTGGTCAACTTCATGGGGTATAACCAAGCCCGAGCGACGTCTCGGCACCGATATCACCACCTTGTAGTCTTTCCACTTCAGGTCTTCGACTTGGCTGTGGACGGACTTCGAGCGTGGGTTGAACTTTTTCGGTCTAATTGTTATGGACACATTAACTGTAACGGCAGTCATCTGTATCTGCTGGAGAAGACACCACAGACTTTTTTGTGTCCGAAAAGAGCCTTTGAGGAGCAGGCAACAAAGAGACTGGAAACATCCTCAAGCGTAGTGACGGAACTAGACGAAGGCAACGAGCGTATATAGAGCAGTCATGGACCTGAGAATCGCTATCCCTCGTAGCCGCCACCTACATCGTAAAAAGGGCACCTGAAGAAAACGTGCGAATGGTTCAAGAGTGGCCTTAGGAGGCCACTGCTGCCTATCGGGTGCCCAGCGAGAGCAACAGGTAAGTGTCTATAAACGTTAGTAGCAACAAAGGTGCTAGAGAGTATCGAGCGCCTTTTTAAGGGCGACACACCGCGCCCTGACGATGACGGCCCAGGCCAAGCGCCTGGAGGAGCTGGAGCCGCAGGCGGACCAAGACGGCTCAGGGTCGAGTCAAGCCATCGAGTAACACCTGCGGCACGACCGAGCAACCCAGCACGACCGAGCAACCCAGCACGACCAAGTAAGCGACAGAAGCCCCTTGGGAAAGGGCCGGGGTCGACGAACCAAGAATAGCGAAACAGGACGGCACGTAGTCTTGTGAGACACCGCCCAATAGGCATGTCATAGTTAGAAGAGCATGCGAGTGCGATAATACTTACTATACGATGGACGGGAAACGGCGTAAATCAGTGAGGGACGCAGGGGCCATGAAGCAGGGGCCATGAATGGGGAGAGAAGCAGGGGCCGGAAACCCCCCTTAAAAAAGGCGGAAGAAGGGAGCGTACTTAGTGAAGACCACCGGAAGTTAGGACAGACCCCGCAGTCAGTCGGAGAGCTGCGGGAGGGCGACGAATGACGGGTTTAGTGCAGGAAGAGATGGCCCCAGAAAGGGTGAACCGTAGACGTCGGGCGCGGTAGACGTCGGGCGGGGTAGACGTCGGTCGGATGGTAGTTCTGTGTGAATTAGCGCCCGCTGAACAAGGTGGCATGTGTTCGCGAGTCGAGAATCTACGGCACGCAGTAGGAGGGTTCAAGACCAGCAACGAACTCTGTCAGCGGTAAAATAGGCCCACCACACAACGCCGCGGCAAAGGCGAGACAAATACACAGATCGGACTAACGCCAAGAGTCCAAAGAGGTCAAAAGAAAGTGCTCAATCCGACACAAGTTGTGTCCGAACAGATGCGGTTGCGTCGTCTCAGGCAGGAGACAGCACGACTCCCTAAGATTCCAACAGATCTTCTGACGTGGCGAACTTTTCAGTCACGACGTCACTGATGTCGTCATTCTTGATCTTCTTCTTCTTCCTAAGCTTCTTGGGCTTGTTCTGTTTCATAAGCTTCTCTTCTTCCTTGACGCCGGACGGGTCATCGTCAGTCGCCTTTGTCTTGCCTTTCTTGGGCTTTTTGGCTTTCTCGGCGTGGGCCACTTCAGCGTCAGACACTTCGGCGTCAGACGCACTCTCCAGCTCATCGGCTGCCAGCTCATCGGCTGCCGGCTCATCGGCTGCCAGCTCATCGGCTGCCAGCTCATCGGCTTCTTGAAGTTCTGAGTATTTCACCTCCATTTCGGCTTTCTTTCTGTCTCTCTCCTTTGCCTCTTTGGAATTCGGCGGGAACGTGAGATAGCTTTCGAGCTGACTCTCCTCGATGTCCCGGTATCCGAAATGCCGGGAGCATCGAACCAAATCACACGTATCATTGCGTTCTTTCATGGACAAACTATTCGCGTATTCTTCGATCCTCGGATAGAACACTCCTGCCACTCTCTCCATGATTTCGCGCTTCAATTTCCAATACTCTTTAATTCCCCCAAAGTGCTCCACATTACTGTCCGCGTGTAGGTGTAAGACTTTGTTAGCAATAATGCGAATAAATTGGTACAACGAGGCAGCAGACCTCCCACGATTTCTCCGCGACTTCGCTGACAATTGAAGACTATTAACATCTCGAGGTGTTTCGATTTCCTGAAGACCTTTAGGCACCGATATCACCACATCGAAGTCCTTCCATTTCAAATCTTTGGCTTGGCTGTAGGCGGAGCTGTGACGTGGATTGGGCTTCTTAGGCCTAATTTGCAGACGCATAGTCGCAGTCATGAACGTGCAACCACCGGTGCCGCAGAAGTTGCCTTGAGCGTCCACAATCATTGCCAAGGTCGACACCAACCCAAGGCTATTTGGTTCTGTAAAGCAAATTGCTTTCATGCACGCAATTTGTTATTACAAGCCCAAAAAAAATTGGGTTTGGTCTCGCCACATGAGTCGACCTACCTGCTCAACACTCGGCACCAGCTTGCTGGGGACCGGGCGCGTCTTAGCACTGCACAAGACCCTACCGTTACTGGCGACTTCATTTCTTACACTTTCTTCGCTCCTCTACCACTAGTTCTTAACACACTCGGGCTTAAGCGGCAGTCGCGTGTGTTTAAGTTCCGTCCAAGACTGAACTCTTCAACGGGCCACATACAATCCTGTGGGCACACAAACAGTGCGGAGGGATATTTCTCCCTGAGTGGCTAAGTCGAGGGCATGAATTGGAGAAGCATATTACTTACGACATCAGTCGGACTCGTACACCATGAAAGGTGCTAGCACAGGAGGGGCTACGAGCCCGACAACTTCCGCATAGCTTGAGAAGTGATACGGCCCTAAGGCCTAGTAGAACGCCTTCATCCAGTCTCCGCCAATGCCACCACAACACATCAGCTCCAATTCCGAAGTCTTTCTTCTTCAGATCTTTGGCTTGGCTGATGTCGGATATGTGGCGTGGATTGCTCAGGGTCCTTCTGTTCAGTGCCACCCCCGAGCCTACCGCCGCTAGCCCCCCGCCGCTACCATCCCCTCTTGCGCTTGCCTGGTGGCTCATAGTGACCGGTTGCGTAGTTGCTCATCCTCCTCCTCGCTAGCGGGCCGCATAGAGAAGAAACCCTCGGGATCTACGTATTCCTTGTCACTACCACTACGGGTCAAGTCGATCACTGTAGCGGGACCCTGACGGTCTCTCAACAGACGCCTAACAAGCCCATCTCTGAGAGCAGCTGCCACATTGGTCTTCCGGATACTCCCTGGCAACCACCTTCTCTCGTCCGGATGGCGTCCAGAGCATCTAATAGTTGCTCCGAGTTCTTGCGCGTCCAGCAGGGCCAGCAGGGCCCTCATACGTTTGTTTAGCGTCGCCCTCGGAGGTAGGTCGTGAATGATCGGTGCTACGTATTTCGATTCGTCGCGTTCTGTCAGGATTTGCTGGGTTAGTCGTGCCCCTTTCGTCACTGCTAGGAACGTCACCATGAGGGCATCCTTGCGTGATATCCCTTGTCAGCGAAGAAGGTCGACAAGGCCGAGTTTGATTATCGGAGGCGGCGGGGGACTCAAAGTTCATCTGTGTGTAGTAGGCCTGCGGGGACCCCGTCTCTTTTTCTGAACGTAATGCTTGTGCTATTGTCGGTCAGGACTCTTCACTCCTTTGTATCGTAGTTTAAAAGAGTTGGACTCGGCAGCGATAACGATGTCGTCTATGTAGGAACGTATGTGCTCTGGGAAGGGTAGAGACGCCAAGAGGTCAAAGTGGACCGGTGCGCCCGTCGCCCCCATCGGCATACACGCGTATCGGTACTTGACCCCGTCGACCTCAAACCCATGATGGTCTCGCTGATCCTCACGCAGAGGGACAACATTAAATGCCTTAGACCTTTGCCCACTTTGTTCAGTCTATTTTTGCTACCCACTTCTGGGCCGTCGCCCATAGCACGATAGGGGCAGTTGTCAGCGGCCGATTCAGCTTCCTCTTGGCCGTTACAAACGGAACTAGTAGCTGGTTGTTGTGGGTCACCCGCCTACCCACGATTACCGGCTGCAAGATGCAACGCGCCGTGGTAGTTCGTTCGATCTTCTTTTGTGGGAGAAGCGTATCCCGAAGTGTATCAGATTCTGTCTGGCAGAGTCGGGTCTTCGGTTTCGGAAATGTATAACCTTCCGGAGGACAAATGTCGTCGCTGAAAGGCTGAACTAGGTGTATTCGCTCTTATCGATTCCGGGTTCTTAAGTATATGATGGAAATAGTGTAATGAAGTAATCTTATTGAAAAGGTCGGCGCCCACAAGGAATTCCTTCTGAATGAAATTTTTGGATAGTAGTACAGTTGTTGACCCTTCTTCTGCTTTGAGTTGACAGATCAGGAACATTGGGTCAACAAGTTCTCGATATCCTCCACTACCAAGGTTGGTGGTTTCGAAAATGTGGGTCGACGATCCTTCATTGCATCCCTAAATTCGCGGGTGGTCAAAAGAGGTTACAAGTCCAGCTGGGAGATAGACTTCTTCTGTAGAGTGGCGGCACGGGATTGTTTCGCCCATTCGGGTTGTAGGCCGTCGAGATACTTGTCGCGACCGGTAGCGAAGCCAGAAGCCCCATGTCAAAGATCTTTTCTCAAATTACTGTGCTACTCCTTTGTTACAAACTACAGCGCCGACCTACCCTCGACCCATCGTGGGCTCCACAACCCCGCCGTCGCGCTCCACGTAATCCTTATGGCCAATCAGGCCCTCCTATTCGGCCGCACGCTTAATCCCGGCCACGTTCAAAAGATCTATACCACGTCTGTGTTGCTCAGCTGCTTGACCGTACGCCCATGTAGCGCCAGCTGTGCCTCGATCTGTCAGCTCATTTGAACGGTTTATCCGTGACCTCGGGCTTCACTTTGTAACCAACATGGCCAACCTGTGGCGCGAGCCATGCCTGCTCGTACTTCGTACAAGGTATGAAGCACCTCGGCTCTTCGCTTCGCCCTCCTCGCCTATGGGTTTATCGCAACGCATAGTCTACTACGCGCATCAGAACATCACGCTACAGGCAGCAGCGACTATCGTGTTGGTTCCGCTCTGCTCATGTCAGCTCAGCCCCGCTTTTGCGATCGCTTGAAGGCTCCGTTCGCTGGTCTTTGCTCCGTTCACTCCTGCTCATGTCCTCTATTGCTCCTAGTCCTACCCTACCGCCTTTCCACGGCGTGTCTTGCTGTTCGGGCCTCGTTTCGCCTCTCTCCGCTCCTTGGCTCGTCGGGACTGTCGTTGGGCATCTTCTTTTGCCTCTGCGATGATCGCTACGTATTTCTGTGCTTGGGTGCTTTGGGGCTATCTCCGTATCCGCCCTTAGGATTCGGCCGGCAGTAGCCAGCGTCCCCTACGCATATCCATCCTTAATCGCTATTGCCCGGCACACAGCCGCCAGATGACCCTTCACGCCAGATGACCCTTCCTGCGCCCCTGCAGGGACAATCCTTGCCGCATGACGGGAATGACTTGAACAGCACTCGATACTGTTTAGCCCTCGCGTCCTCCATATCTCGATCCATCATCGTCGTACTGTAGATCGGCACCGTTGCCCGGCGATACTTCCTCTGAAGCCACGTCGTCCGCGCTACGAAGGAGACTTCTCTTGGCTTGTCGTGCGCGTCCATGAGTGCTTCCGCGGGAAGCAACACCTGTATGTCATCTGTCTCTTTTCCACCCTGGCCTTGCAATCCACCTATCCGGCAGTCTGGCGTAACGATGCAGCTTATTCGCTATCGCGTTGTTGAGTTTCGTTAGGTGGTCTGCCTTGAAGGCGTTCACCTGCTTGTACCACGCGCGCACACACACGCTGGAATCGTCGTGCAACTTGAGGGCAGCTTCCGAGAAGTACGCCTCCACATTACAGCGAGCGGCCTCAGAGAGGGTCGCGTATCGCAGGCTCGCTATCGCAGGCACGACCCGGCCCGCCAGGCATGACGCCTCGTCGACTGTGGCGTGCTTATCGTAGGCCCTGGAGACCCGTCGGTCAAGTCGTCGAACTTGGCCTCTTTTCAAAGGGAGAGGTACACTCACGTCCTGGCACTCCTTGCACCAACTCACGTCTTCCTTTTGAGTGGGTCGGAATGGACTGGCGGGCACTGGAAGGAAGACGCGAGTTGGTGCAAGGAATGTCAGGACGTGAGTGTACCTCTCCCTTTGAAAAGAGTGTACCTCTCTCTAGGAAAACGCGGGCGGCCAGTATTGAGCTGAATTGCCCAGGGCCCGGGACCGGGTGCGTCTGTTCAGTGCCGCCCCCGTCGACCCGTGGACTTACCGCTGCTAGCCCCTCGTCGATACCCTTCCCGCTCACACTTACCTGGCTGCTCATAATCATGTGGATCGGTTGTAGGATGAGATATTATATTTCCAAAAACTCGAGTCGAACCGGAGACCTTTTTACTGTAGCCTTTTTACCCTAATTGACCAAAATTTACAACGCAAGAGGATGCTTCAACATTCGTTCGCACATTTATGAAATCTTTACCAACAAAGCCGAGAAAGAACCGCTCCGAGCTACTTTCGTCGCTGCGTGCGGTGTGGACTGTTCGGACGGGTCAACAGGACCGTCACACTAAAAACTGGCGGATAGAGCGTTGCGATTCTGGCAAGTGATAGTGGTACCGAATATTGATGCTCTTCTAAGGTTTCATGATACGATGCGGGTCGGACGCAATACGGTTCTGCTCAGTGACATCACGACCCCTAAGATTCTAATAGGTCTTGAGACGTGGCGAACTTTTCAGTCATGACGTCGTCACTGGTGTCGTCATTCTTGGGCTTCTTCTTGTTCCAAAGCTTCTTCGGCTTCAGGGGTTTCTCTTCTTCCTCGAGGCCGGAAGCTTCAGCGTAAGCCGACACCTTTCTAGGTTTCTTCCTTACTTTTTTAGGCTTCTCTGGCGCGTTCTCGGCGTCGAATACTTCCGCGTCAGACACTTCCGCGTCAGACACTTCCGCGTGAGACGCTCCCTCGCGCTGATCGGCAGCTTGAAGTTCTGAGTACTGCACCGCCATGTCCTCCTTGCTGTCTCCCTCCTTGGCCTCTTTGGAATTCGGCGGGAACTCAAGATGGCTTTGGAGCTCACCCTCATCGATGTCCTTCACTCTGGGAGTGTAACTGTCTCGAGTTAGATCGCACAATTTCAAGTCTTCTTCCTCGGACAAACTTTTCCGGTACTCACTGATCTTCGGATAGAAGGCACCTGCCACTCTTCTCATGGTATCGTCCAGTACTCTCGTTAGTTTCAGAGCTGATTCAGGACCCTCGAACAGCTCGCTTGATGCGGCCTTGTGCATACCTACGGCTTCGCTAGCTACGAGGCGTACAAATTGGTACAACGAGGCAGCCGACCTCCCACGATTTTTCCGTGACTTGCACGACAGCTGTAGGCTATTCACATCATAGGGAATAGCGAATTCCTGACGACCTTTAGGCACCGATATCACCACATCGAAGTCCTTCCATTTCAAATCTTTGGCTCGGCTGAAGGCGGAGATGTGGCGTGGATTGGGTTTCTTAGGACCAATTTTCATACGCATAGTGGCAGCCATAAACGTGCAACCACCGGTGCCGCAGAAGTTGCCTTGAGCGTCCACAATCATTGCCAAGGTCGACACCAACCGGGCGCCGCTTGGTTCCGTCCCCTTTGGTCCCGTCGAGCAAATTGCTTTCATGCAAGCGAACTAACAGCCCCACCCCCCCTCCAAAAAAACCCTTGTTTTTGTTTTGTCGCGAGGGGGTGAATTTGAACGAGAAGCAAGGACTAGTTCACTAGGTTTGCTTTCAGCCAAAGTTTGCAGGGAGTCTGAGTGACATGATTAAAGGCTGTCTCCTCGAACACGGCCAGCTAGGCTGTATCCAATAAATGGCCACAAGTCGGAATGGTTAAGGGATGGCTTAAGACCCCTCGCGGCACCGGACGCGCAACCGGCCCAACTGAATCAAGCACAGTGCAACCCACCACCACCGCGTGCGTATACAGTCCGGTTCTGGACGCGGGAACCCCGACGAGTAAGAAAACGACACCGGGAAGGAACGTTAGAAGAGTGCTACCGAACAATACCTAAGCCACCAAGAACGATATCTAGCAAGAGCCAGCGGGTTATGTCGGTCCCCTCTTTCTGTAGAAAGAGCGGACCGGCATAAGGTCTCTTCTATAGGAGCGATACAAGGCGGGCGAGTGAGTGATGCGAGTTGAACGAAATAACCGGCGGCTGGCAATCTTCTTCTTCTTCCTGAGTCTTCCGTTTTGGGGACTACTCAGCTCAGCGAAAGCAAACTGCTTCCATGTACACACACACAATCACAAGCGCCGGAAAAACATCGGCCGTAGGATAGGAACGTGAACGATAAGGAAGCCACGTGGTGGCTCTGGCAAAAGTTTGTGCCATCACTGTGTTTTCGGGGCGGTGGGGTCCGACGAGACGGTGCGGTACACTAAACCCTAAATTACAAATTAAATTTCAGTCTCCTTAAAAAAAAAAAAATACTTTCTCCGTTCGGTGAAGGCCACTCCACGCAGTGAGGTGGGTGACACATCACTCACTCACGCAATACAGCACGCCTCCTCCCTCTAATTCCAACGGGTCTTCGGACGTGGCGAACTTTTCAGTCACGACGTCATTGCTGGTATGTTCATACCCAAGCTTCTTCCCACGCTTCTTCGGCTTCAGCGGTTTCTCTTCTTCCTCCGGGCCGGAAGTTTCAGCGTCAGCCACCTCTTTCTTAGGCTTCAGGGGCTTCTCTTCTCCTTCGAGGCCGGACGCGTCATCGCCGGCTGCCTCTTTCTTCGGTTTCTTCTCTTTCTTATGCTTCTCTGGCGCGTTCTCAGCGTCGAATACGTCAGCGACAGACACTCCAGCGTCAGACGCACCCTCGGGCTCATCGGCAGCTTGAAGTTCTGAGTACTTCACCGCCATATCGGCTTTATTACTGTTTCTCCTGTTGGCCTGTTTGGAATTTGGCGGGAACGCGAGATAGCTCTCCAGCTCAGTCTCCTGAATGTCCTTGAATCCGTAGCAGTCCCCGCGTCGAACTAGAGCACACAATTCCGCGCGTTCTTGATCCGACACACTTTCCTCATACTCACTGATCTTCGGATAGAAGGCGCCCGCAATTTTTTTCATGACCTCGCGCTTTAGTTCTTCCGCTGCTTCAGGGCCCCCGAAGTGCTCGGTTGGATCGTCTGCGTGTATGGATAACGATCCGCGAGCTAGAATGCAAGCAAATTGGTACAACGACACAGCAGACCTCCGACAGTTCTTCCGCGACTTGGCCGACAGCTGCAGGCTATTCACTCCGGCGGGGATAGAGATATCCACGCAACCTTTCGGTACCGATATCACCACATCGAACTCTTTCGACTTCATGGCCTTGGCTTGGCTGAAGGCGGATATGTGGAGCGGGTTGGGCTTCTTCGGCCTAATTTTCAAGCTCACAGTGGCAGACATAAACGTGCAACCACCGGTGCCGCAGAAGTTGCCTTGAGCGTCAATAATCCCGGCCACCAAAGTTGCCAGCCGGGGGCCACTTGTCTCCGTAGAGCAAATTGTCTTCATGCACGCAGTTATAACACCGCCAAAAAAAACAATTGGGATGCGAGATGGCTTTCCCGATCGCCCGTGCACATCCCCTCAGGATATTCCACATGAAGCAGTAAGCTCATGAAGCAGTAAGCTCATGAAGCGATCGGGACTGCGATTGGGGGGGGGACTGCGATTGGGGGGGGGGACTGCGATTGGGGGGGCCTTTGCGGAACAGCACCTCTCTCAGCGGAAGGTTACAACTAGGTGTCGAACAAAACTTCTTGCCAACCAATATTCTGTTCAACCATGATAGTCTTTTTACGGTCTTCTAAATACTTCGCGAGCGCGACAACCGGAGGTGGACAGATCGGCATCAGGCAACACGAAGTGGTCCATAAAATTCGTTACCTTGGACGTCCACAATCGCGACCAAGGTCATCAACCGGACTCCCGAGAAAGTTTCTCTTCTCTTTCTGGCTTCTTCTCGTTCTCACCATCAGGCACTGGCAGCTAACTCATCGGCAGCCAGCTCATCGGTTCTGAGCACCCCACCTACAAATCTTCTGGGACGCTTCTTTTTTGCGTTTGGGGTTTGGCTGGAATACGAGTGTTACAGCAGCACTCTTTTGTTAGTTCTATCACTGCTTCCTCGTCTCCGAACAGCTCGTTGGGTGTTCGCGTGCCCGTGTGTGTGCTTTGTCGCGTATGCCTGTGCAAAGCCGGGTAACAGAACTGTGGCGGTTATAACTTTAGTTAGTATCTCTCAGGGTACGTCTACAAGGTGTAAGCTAGGAGTAAATATAAATCAAGATGCTGTTACCGAAAACGTGACGCTGGGCGCCGTAGAGGCTCTGGAAGAATCCGCAAGCCACGTATAAACTTGTGCGCTGATCCTTGGAGAGCACAGGTTCGTCAGTACCGAGTGGCTCGGCCGAGCACTCGGTCCCCCCC
>NW_011645835.1:23953-25389 GCF_000223845.1 Gregarina niphandrodes | reverse complement strand
ACGGAGCACTCGGTCCCCCCCCCCCCCCCCAGGAGCACCATGACGACTGGAAGTAGTGCTGCTGTCCAAAAACGCAGCAGGAAGTTTATGCAGCAGACTGCATCGCCTGTAGACTGCATCTTCTGTAGACTGCATCCCCGGCCCATGCACGGACCCCCTTTGAAAGCTCAGCTAGCCGACAATCATACACGTCAATCCGCCTCGTCGCAGCTTACGCTGGTGAGGTACACAGTGGAAGTTTCTCGTGAAAGTTCGCACAAAAATTGGTTCCGAGTCCAGATGCAGGCAGTCGCTATGCGACCACTCCCCGCCTTCACGGAAGCTTCCTATCAAGGCGGTTCGAACACACCGAGCTGACTGCTTCACAGATTAAGCTGCTCCCTTCTCAACAGGACACGCTTGCGCCCGAACATGTGCGGTTCGTCGCTGTGTCTGCTCACCACACGACCCACTAAAGTTCCAATAGGTCCTCAGACGCGGCGAATCTTTCAGCCACGACGCCACTGACATCGTCATTCTTGGGTTTCATCTTTGGTCTTCTATTTCAGAAGCTTCTCTTCTGAAATCGAGGCCGCGTCATCGTCAGCCGCCCCTGTCTGTGGCGGTCGACCTCTTCACCGTCTCTGTTTTTAGCTCCCTCTTCACTGTCCAACTTCTCACTGTCTCTGTTTTCAGCTCCCTCCTCAGGGTCGAACGCTTCACCGACTCCGCCTCTGTTTTTAGCTCCCTCCTCAGGCTCGAACTCTTCACCGTCTCCGCCTCTGTCTTTGGCTCCCTCCTCAGGGTCGAACTGTTCACCGTCTCCACCTCTGTCTTTGGCTCCCTCCTCAGCGTCGAAATGTGCACCGTCTCCACCTCTGTCTTTGGCTCCCTTCTCAGGGTCCAACTGTTCACCGTCTCCGCCTCTGTCTTTGGCTCCCTCCTCAGGGTCCAACTGTTCACCGTCTCCGCCTCTGTCCTTGGATCCCTCCCCGGAGTCGAACTGTTCACCGTCTCCGCCTCTGTCCTTGGATCCCTCCTCAAAGTCGAACTGTTCACCGTCTCCGCCTCTGTCCTTGGATCCCTCCCCAGAGTCGAACTGTTCACCGTCTCCGCCTCTGTCCTTGGCTCCCTCCTCAGGGTCGAAATGTGCACCGTCTCCACCTCTGCCTTTGGCTCCCTCCTCAGGATCGAACTGTTCACCGTCGTCTTTGGCTCCCTCCTCAGGGTCCAACTGTTCACAGTCTCCCCCTCTGTCTTTGGATTCCTCCCCAGGGTCGAGATGTTCACCGTCTCCGCCTCTGTCATTGGCTCCCTCCTCCGGGTCCAACTGTTCACCGTCTCCGCCTCTGTCCTTGGATCCCTCCTCAGGGTCCAACTGTTCACCGTCTCCGCCTCTGTCTTTGGATCCCTCCTCAAGGTCGAACTGTTCACCGTCACCGCCTCTGTCCGTGGCT
>NW_011645835.1:20998-23098 GCF_000223845.1 Gregarina niphandrodes | reverse complement strand
TGTCCTTGGATCCTTCCTCAGGATCGAACTGCTCACCGTCGCCGCCTCTGTCCTTGGATCCTTCCTCAGGATCGAACTGTTCACCGTCTCCGCCTCCGCCCTTGGATCCCTCCTCAGGGTCCAGCTGTTCATCGTCGCCGCCTCTGTCCTTGGATCCCTCCTCAGGGTCCAGCTGTTCACCGTCTCCGCCTCTGTCTTTGCATCCCTCCTCAGGGTCGAGCTGTTCACCGTCTCCGCCTCCGTCCTTGGATCCTTCCTCAGGATCGAACTGTTCACCGTCTCCGCCTCTGTCCTTGGATCCCTCTTCAGAGTCGAACTGTTCACCGTCTCCGCCTGTGTCCTTGTCCCCCTCCCCAGGATCGAGCTGTTCACCGTCTCCGCCTCTGTCCGTGTCTTCCCCCTCGGGGTCGAACTGTTCACCGTCTCCGCCTCTGTCCTCGGATCCCCCCTGATGGTCGAACTGTTCACCGTCTCCACCTCTGTCTTCGGATCCCCCCTCATGGTCGAACTGTTCACCGTCTCCGCCTCTGTCTTCGGATCCCCCCTCAGGATCGAACTGTTCGCCGTCTCCGCCTCTGTCCGTGGCTCCCCCCTCAGGGTCGAACTCTTCACCGTCTCCGCCTGTGTTTCCGCCTCGGTCTCCGCCTGTGTTTCCGCCTCGGTCTCCGCCTCGGTCTCCGCCTCGGTCTGTGGCTTCTTGGTCGTCAAGGTCGTAGTCTCCGCCTCTGTCTCCGCCTCTGTTTGTGGCTTCTTCCTCCTCAAGATCGGAGTCTTCAGTATATCCATCACTGACGGACTCTTCAGCAACTCCCTCACTGAATTAGCCCTCTTCACCACTGCCGGCCTCTTCAGCACCCTCATCATCGAATTAGTCCTTCGGACCTTCTTCTTGTTCTGAGCGTCGGAGACTCCGCTATCAGATGCACCGGCAGCTTCAAGTTCACAGTCCCTTTCCATTGCCTCTTTGTAATCGGGCGGCAACGCGAGATAGCTCTCGACTTCACTCTCGTCGATGTCCATGACTCCATAGATGTCGTAGTGACGGGCTAAAGCATTCCGATCCGTGATGTCTGCCGGGGTCAGTGTTTTTTCGTAGGCTGCGATCTTCGGATAAAAGTCTCCTGCCATTCTTCTCATGATCTCGCCCTTTAGTCTCCGCACTGCATCAGCGCCTCCGTACACCTTGCTCGGTGTGGCGGTATGCGTGATTACAGCCGCGCAAGCTAGATGACGAAGAAACTGGTACATCGACGGAGCGGACCTGCGTTGATTTGTCAGTGATTTACCCGACAGCTGTAGGCTATTAACTCCGTCGGGTATAGAGACGTACTGGCGACCTTTCGGCACCGATATCACCACCTTAAAGTCCTTCCACTTCACGCCAAAAGATTCCGGCAGAGCAAACCCGAACAGAGGATCGGGTTTCTTCGGCCTAATTGTCATAGACACAGTGGCAGTCATAAATGTGCAGCCGCTGGTGTCGCTGAAATTACCTTGAGGGTCCAGAATCGCGGCTAAGCTAGCCGCTGACCGGACGCCACCTGTCTCCGTTGAACAATTTGCACGCATGTACTCGAGTTAGCAAGTGGGTGAAAAAAAAACCTCGTCTTGTCTCATCGTGCAAGGAGCATTCTGAGTTGAATTCGTTGAGGGCTGCATAGATTACGAGTTCGTAAAAAGTTCCTCAACCCATAAAAAGCTAACAGCAGGGCCGGTCGGACCCCAATTCCATCTCAAACACCCCCTCGACCGGTCCTGATGGCCAGAGCGTCACTGACGTCAACCTTGGCGCACGACCTGCCGATCTCACTCCCCGCTCTGGTACGGCTACATGTCCGCCCACCGCGAGCTTTCACGTCCACTAATGCGCCGTGCGACTCATGTTAGTCCGCGCGCATTCCCGGGCGGTTCCTCCTGACTTTTGGTCCACTCACTCCGTCGCAGCCTGGCCTAACCCCGGCTCATCTCCCAGGGAAGCATTCAGCATCCTTCCCCGGGGGGGCTTTCACGCCATCTTGCTTGTCTGGGCGGACTTCAACCGCTATCCTCTCACCAACGCGTAAAGGCTCCTCGCCGTCCCAACGTCCGGCGACTCGCATG
>NW_011645835.1:15074-20978 GCF_000223845.1 Gregarina niphandrodes | reverse complement strand
GTTCGAAACGGGTAGAAGGACGACGTAGAAGCGGTGTGGTCCGGTTGGTCCCGCTATATTGGCATACTGATGTGCAGCTGATAGAGGGGAAGCCGGCCGTGTGGAGTTAAGTCGGATTGGTATAAGTAAAAATCAGTTAACACTCTTCGTTATTCGTACTCACACATACCCTCTCAGTTTGATATCCCAGAATGAAAACGCAACGCCGTCACCACGGGCATGATATTGGCGGCATGATATTGGCGGCATGATATTGGGCAAAGAATAATCGCCGTCCTAGCACTTTGGGTCTAAGATCGGCAAGATGTACGCGGCCTTCGTCTACCAGTACGGAGTCTTCTGCCTTTGTTTGAGGGAGCTTCTTCGGGAACTGGCGTAACGAGTGCTGAACACGAACCTCTCCTTTACGGTCATCTCCTTTACGGTCATCTCCTTCACGACTCAACAGCACAGGTGATGGACTGGCTTATGGGATGCGGATGGATGGACGTGCGTGCGATGCTTCGGATTTGGTTCCCCGGTCGCGATAAGCTACGGTCAGTCATCCTATACAGTTTTCATTTTACTCGCCCGGCATAACGGCTGAGGAGCCTGGTCCGGTAACCACTACTACAAGAGGTTCAGGTGAGTTGCTGTAGACATAAGGGAGGCACAGAAGCAATTTCGGCTCTAGATGGAGGAGAGTAAGTAATTGGCTGACATCGTGGCGTTCATTGAGCTAAGCTGCTAGGAAGTCTCAGTCGTTGAGAACTGAGTTGAATTCGGGTTTGCGGGCTGAATAGATTACGAGTTCGTAAAAAGTCCCTCAACCCATAAAAAGCTAACGGCAGGGCCGGTCGGACCGCAATTCCATCTCACGTTCCCTTTTGGCACCTCATTGAGCTAGCAAACTCAATCCACCACGTCGCAGCGTGCGCTGGGGGTCATGTACGCGACTTAGGAGATCCATCACCAAAAAAGGTTGTTATGTCCCGTCCCACAACGAAAGCACTATGGCTACAGCAAGGTCGCCAAACCTCTATGACCGGACTGACTCAACTTTGATAGCCTTCCGGCCCGGATATGACGGGACATCGAACATGCGACAATCTTTTCACAAACGTGACCCTAAAAGGCCAACAGTGGGCGGCGTCGACCGTCGAGCACGCGCGTCAATTTGTGACAACTTACGCTCACCATTACATCTTACACATCAAAGTTTGCTAGTTGTAAAAGTTTAGCTGCGGAGTAAGTTGGTAAAAAAATACAAGTCGGTCAGGCAGGCAGGTCGTTGGACTAGTCAGGGCGTGTGGTCACTCACTACGCAGAGCTTCTACTGGATCAGCTCGAACATAGCGGGCTGACCACATACACAACAAATCGTGAATCTCATGGTTTGCTGTACCCGAACACGTGCGGTTAGTTGCTCTGTCTGACCAACGACCCCTTATGATTCTAGCAGACGTGTTTCAGTCACTAACAGGGTCGGTCGGTCATTCTTCTTCTTTTTCAGGAGCTTATTTTCTTCCTCATTCTTGGCTTTTTCTTCTTATCTTTCAGGGGCTTATCTTCTTCCTCATGGTTGGACTCTTTAGCATCTCCAGTACTGTATTAGCCATCCTCCTGAACTTCTCGTCCCCAGTGTTTTCGGTGCCAAGCGAACCCCCCGGCGTATCGGCAGTTGAGGGAAGTCCTGATGGGTCCACTGCCATGTCTTCTGGGATTGCTATCTTGCTGTCTCTCTCTTTTGCCTCTTTGGAATTCGGCGGGAATGTGAGAAAGCTTTCGAGCTCACTATTCAGGATGTGTGCCGGTTCAGATATTTTAAAGACTCGCTTCAAATCGAGCATATCATCTTGTTCTTTCTCGGTCAAAGTAGCCTCGTACTCGGCGATCTTCGGATAAAACTCACCTGCAATCTTCCTAACGATCTGGTCTTCCAGTGTTGTTCGCCCATCAACTGCTTTCGTCTGATTTTTTGATGGGTGCTTTCGTAGAATGACATCAGTCAGAATATGAACAAATTGGTACAACGATGCAGCGGACCGTTGCCGATTTGTCCGTGACTTGGCTGATAGCTGCAGGCTGTTAATTCCGTCGGGTATAGTGACGTACTCGCTACCTTTCGGCAATGATATTACTACCTTGAAGTTTTTACACGTCAGCTCCGCGGCTTTAGTCACCGCTGACGTGGTGCGGGGATCGAGCTTCTTCGGCCTAACTGCCATAGACATATTGACGGTCATAAACGAACAACCACTTGTGCCACAGAAGTTGCCTTGAGAGTCCAAAATCGCGGCAAATGTCGCCGCCAATTGGGCGCCACTCGACTCCGTCGAGCAAATTCCTTTCATGTACTCAATTTGGCGGGAGGGTGGTCTGAGAAAAAAAAAAGACTGTCTTGTCTCACGGCGAAGAGAGAGAGAGAGCCAGATCCCAAAAAAACAACCATCGGGGAAAACAGCCCCCCTCTCATCTTTAACGATGAACGCCACCCAACCGGGCGGTCTACGACAGTCTTTCTACGGCCAGTGATGGCTTCTCAACCTAATCAGAAATAATCTTTTACCGAGGACGAGCACAAATCCAATGTCCGCTCCAAAAAAAAATACGTTAAGTACGATTCGACAAGTACGACTGGGCAAACTCCCGAGAAATACTTGCACCCGGAGAACCCCTTGAAGCCACTGCTGATGACAGTCAGTCACCAAATGTCAATTGTCAAAGGAACTTCAGGGTGGCGTGCTGCACGGTGAGCACCGAAACACAGGTGGATGGGTCGAGAGAGCACGTCTAGACTCGTCATCGTCGGCAGCCGGTATTTCATCATCAGCCGGCTCAGTCCTGAGAAGATCACCTTAATTTCTTCCCGGATGGATTTCGTGCTGTCTCGGAGTATCGGATTCTTCCCGCAATTCAGTAGTTAGGCGCCGTCCAGGGAAAGGCCACTGATCAGGATCCCGAACACTCAACCCTGGGCAACACCCTCCTTGGGGATGCACTGGTGGCATTCGAACTTGACGAAGCGTACGAGGCTTATTAGCTGAGGACGTGCAACAGAACAAGCAACGGAATACTACCGATGCGCGGGACCCATGCACTGCAAACTATGGATGGCGTTGTCATCCATTAAGCTTCTCCCCCAGGTATTCTGCCTGTCCTTTAACCCCGAGAATCCCTTTAACCCCGAGAATCTCCTTGACTGCTTGTTGCCCCATCTAAGCGACCAAGGATGATCAGCCATTTTTTCCCGAATCTTTCCTCTGTGGAAACAGGTGCATTGATTATTTACGGTGATTCATGACCGTCACTCGTGAGCAACTTTGGGGGTAGTCCAGAGGCTGTGAGACCGTGGGTATTCCACAACATCGGTAAAGGCCACTTCGGCCTGTCCGAGTTCGAATACTTGGGCGTCGGACATCTACTCACACCATTCCAACCGTCATTGTGCCGGCCGTTCTCCGGACTACCGACGGTACCCTTGGCCGGTCTACGCAGCAGGCAGCAGCAACCCTCCGTTTCTGATGTAACGTCCGTCAGCATTAAAGCCTCTCTGGAACACCGAGAACTCGCACGCTGGCCGATGTTCCTCCAAGAATTCCAGTTCAATGTGGCCCCGCCGGCCGGGACCAAGAACACGTAGACATCTTCACCAGGAGCATGCAGTTTAGCAAACTGGATGAGGACATCGACGCTCGATGTGTCCTCGCCTCGCACGCCGACATGCTCCCGTATATGCTCACACCTGAAGAAACGTTCCCCTCGCGCGACGACTACGTCAACGGCGAGCGACAACATTTTCGTCAGTATGCTCTACAGAATAGGCAACCTCGTACCTGACACGTTGCGCCGCTCTTCTACTTCCACTTCTCCAACGTCGGGGAACATCAAGGTTATACAATCGATTAGCGAAGTACTTCTGGTGAAATGATGACGCCCGCAACTTCGCCAAGAAGTATCTAACGTGCATCACCCAACAGGCCCGACGATGAAGACCGAATCCCCCAACCGAGACAGTCGGGACGAAACAAACGAAGCAAGATTCCACTTCTCTCTAGTCGAAAAAACGGCGAGCAAAATGGTGCACCCGTGAGCCCTACGTCCGTCCGGTCACGCAAGACCCTCTTAAGCCACTGGGACAAAGGGCGACTTGTTGACAAAAAAAACGTTGCCGCGTTTGCTCAGCCCTTTCTTTCTTGTGGGCTGCACGCTTCTGTGTTCTTCTCTTTCTCAAAGTTATCCTCTTTCTTCGGCTCCTTCTCGTTCCCGGCATCGGATATGTCGTCGTCATACACTTCATCGTCATACACTTCAGCGCTAGGCGCACCCTTCGGTTCATTTGTTGCCAGCTCATCTGCTGACAGCCCATCTAGAGCATCGAGTTCTGGGTGCTTCACCTTTGCATCTTCCCGAATTGCTGCTTTCTCGTTGCCTATCTTCGGGGAGGACGTGAGATAGCTTTCGAGCTCGCTCTCCTTGATGTCCAGGAGTCCCGAGACGCGAATGTCCCCTCGTTCCGAAGTCAACATAAGCCCTCGTTCTTGTTCGGACAAAGCATTCTCATATTCCACAATTTTCGGATAGAACTCACCTGCCATTCTTTTCACGATCTCCTCTTCTAGTTGCAACACACGATCCCTCCCGTATGTCTTTATTGGCGTGGGAGTATGTGTGTTTATAACGGTGCAAGCTAGAATGCGAACAAATTGACTCAAAGACGCAGCGGACTTGCGCTGATTTTTTCGCGACTTGATCGCTAGTTGTAAGCTATTAATTTTTGTGGGTACAATCACGCTTTGGCTACCCTCAGGCACCGCTACCACTACCTTGAAAGTTTCCGACATCATGCCACTGGGTATAAATGGCTTGATGAATGCGTTCAGCCTCTCCTGCCTAATTTTCATAGACACATTGGCAGCCACAAATGAGCAACCACCAGTGCCACAGAAGTTACCTTCAGGGTCCAGAATCGCGGCCAAGGCCGCCACCGATCCCTCTCGACGTGGCTCCGTCGAGCAAACTCCTTTCATCTGAAACGAGTGATCGAGAAGAAGAAAAAAACGGCAACCGCCTTTCCTCGTCCCCAAAAACGCTACTTCAACTAAAAGGCCGCTTTTTGGGTGACAAATGCTGGCAAGTGCGCCGGCCGAAGTTTAGCTGTCGAGGCACATAGTCGCCCCTGGACTCTGTTCTGCCGTCCGTGTGTGCTTCAAAGGGCACCCCCAATGTCCCCACTACATTTTGACACACCAAAACCCCGATATTGAGCCCACCCCGCGTGGTGAGCTGGGTGCCGCATCAGAAAGGCCAAAGACGACAGCTCAGTTACACCCGTCGTGTCTCAGTCCCTGAGATGAAATTGGGGTCCGACCGGCCCTGCCGTCAGCTTTTTATGGGTTGAGGGACTTTTTACGAACTCGTAGCCCATTCAGCCCGCAAACCCGAATTCAACTCAGCTGGTGGTATGGGCAGGGGCCCGTCGGGTTGTCTGAAGTTACGGAGCAGTGCTACCCGAAGCTGGCCTCACGGAGGAGGGCCGCGAGCACCGGTACGCCGTGGGAGGCAACGAAACGAGTCGGGCCGAAGAGAGGCCCATGCGAATTGGCGGACGTTGGTACGGCGAGGAGCCCACACTCACCGGTGAGAGAATAGCGGTTGAAGTCCGTCAGGCAAGCGGGATGGCGTGAAAGCCCCCCGGGGAAGGATGCCGAATGCTCCCCTGGGAGATGAGTCGGTATTAGGCCAGGCTGCGACGGAGTGAGTGGGGTCAAGTCTACTGCTTGCTGCCGCGTAGCGAGTTCCTGAGGGACTGACCGGCCCCAAGAGTGTTGCGAGTGTCAGAGAATCCGGCGTGGACTTGTGCAGCCGGCCGCATGCCAGGGGGGAGCCCCACTGATGACGAAGAGAGTGCCCAAGACTCTCGGA
>NW_011645835.1:0-14995 GCF_000223845.1 Gregarina niphandrodes | reverse complement strand
AAGTCTACTGCTTGCTGCCGCGTAGCGAGTTCCTGAGGGACTGACCGGCCCCAAGAGTGTTGCGAGTGTCAGAGAATCCGGCGTGGACTTGTGCAGCCGGCCGCATGCCAGGGGGGAGCCCCACTGATGACGAAGAGAGTGCCCAAGACTCTCGGAGGCGCAGTTGACGACGACGACGGAGTACGCGGGGAGTGGCTGTCGAGGCTGTCGGACCGCAATGTCTGCCGGTGAGGTAGCCACGGAGAGAGTTGGCCGAGAGACGGTATGACAGAGTAAGTCGGTAGCTGGTTGTAAGGGTCGTAATGACTGGGCATAGAAGCGGAAGAGACAGGGCCGTAGTCGTTGGCGGGATGCCATGCGAGCTTTGGGTACGTGAAGGAAGTAAGCCCCCGGGCTGAGGGACTTTTTACGAACTGTAACCTATTCAGCCCTCAACAAATTCAACTCATCGTGTCTCAGTCCCGTCGTGTCTCAGTGTACGACCATTTTTTGGAGATCTGAAAAAGATTTGATCGATGAGAGGTTGATGTGCTACTGAGTCGGAAGTAATTTCGCCGTTGTTGTCTGTGCTCATTGGAGTTACTTTTGACGCTACTGCTCCAGGTGAGGAGCATTGCGAATCGTTGGTGGTGTTGGATCGCCGGATTGATGAAGTTGAAGGGGTGCCTCCGCCTATGGCCGGGTGTGTGAGATTTGGGTTTGGCGACAGTGACAGAATTACGCCACGCCTGTTTCTGGCCGTGGGCCTGCAGACGGTGGACCAGTTGATGGAGAAGCAAGATACGTTGTTCAGCACCGAGCAGATCCAGTTGTTGAGTAACGGCGTTCATCCCACCGTGCGTGTGGACTTTGAAGGCGCCGCCAAGTACAAGGGTTTTGAGCAGACTGCTGACGAGCCGTATCGAGTTAGTTGTGCCAGGCGTACCTTGCTGAAGTTGGCCGAGGATGGTGAGCTGGGGGGTCCGTCAATCGCGCCGTTGAAGACGTCGATGGGGAGCATGTGCCAGTTGCGCGACGCTCTGTTGGAGTCCTACAAAACGCTTGAGCCCTCTGGCGACTACAAGTCAATCTTCTGGAGGGGAATCTGTCGGCCCATGCTTGGGACGGACAGCGAGAACCAGCTGGCCGTGGCGCATACGAAAGGTTGCGTGTGTTCTCGGTGCGAATCAGGTCCGGTCGTGAGCCTGCCCGCGTGGAACAGTGTGATCAAAACCGCAACGGATCACGGGTCCTGGCGTGGTATACTCTGGCGTGAACTGGTGCCTGAGGACCTTCGACTTCCCCAGAACGAGTGGGCAGTCCGTGGCGGAGAATTCACACCAAAAGGACAGTGGCCGGCAGGGAGTGATATGCGGTTCCTCTGGCCTGCGGAGATCGAACACGCCAAGGGGCGCATCTCGACTGAAGCCAAGAAGCAAAGGGTGAAAAGCGACGAGTACCCGTGGGAGGGAACGTTTATGCCACGCGGCGAACACATTGGGTGTAGAGGTGACAGGGCAAAGGACGGCGTTCATGCCACCATGCTTGATTACCTTAGAGTCTGGCGCGTCGCCAACCTCGGCGACCTAATGAAGTCCTACCGTTTCTCGCCAGCGGTCATCAACAAGCTAGAGGCGGATGCTGACCTGCTCATCTTCCACGCGAAAGAATGCAACCCCGGTGCCAAGAAAGATTACTACATCGGCAGCTACGCACAAACCTACGTTGTGCTCGAAGCCGATGGCGGAAGCTCCTGCCTGCGCCTTGCTACTGTCCCTTACTGCCTCATCGCGAAAGACTCGAAGGACGCCTCTGCTCGACAAACGGCATTCTGGAAGAAAGTACGACTCGACGCAGGCTGTGCCGTGTCCGAGTAAACGTGATCTCATTAAATTCTGCGAACAGGTTGCCGAGGCTGTCTGGTACTTTTTCGATTTTACGTTAGACTCAAAGAGTCCAAAAGGGGTCCACAATTGTTTACACGGTTTAGTGGCGGGAATGTTCCAGAGCCCAGATAACTGGAATGGCCGGACGCCTTTTGGAGATTATCCGAGAGGGGGGTAGGTAACGCGTCATCAAATATCTGTTTATCGACCCGGTAGTCGCCTGTTTTCTCTCTGGGATTACAAATGGGCGAGAGCTCCCGGCGATGTGCCCACTCCTCGGGCGCATGAACGCTCCTTTATTTCCCTCCGATACTTCCCGCAGTGCGACGTCTCATTCAGATGTGATTCAGATGTGATGCACTCTTCCATAGTCCGTCCTGGTCTTTCGGAGCAACTCCTGGCCGTCCTATGTTCTCGACACGGACTTGCCAAGTCCCCCAGCGTGTCCAAACCCACCAGCTCGGGATGCGGACCATCTACGCAAGCGAACCTGACCGTCGTGGTTCGGTCTCTCACACGTTACGTCAACCGGCTCAGCTGAACTCGCTACTAGCAGAAGGAAGTTGATATGGGTCGGCATTTTCAGGGGCATAAAAACATTGATGTAAGATCAAATACGTTGCGTCGGCTACGGTTGCGTTTTAGGCAGCAGATACCTGGATTTAAGCAGCAAGTTTGGCGTGCCGCGGCCGAGATGGAGCCCTTAAGGCGATTTCGAGCAGGTTCTGATCAGGATAGACAGAGGTTCTTCAATATAAAGCAGTCGTCGTCCTGGGCAGCCACACCTTCGACAATAGCAGGAGACAGTCCGGAGTGGTCGCGGTCTAATGATTGGCCTCGACATAATAATTGGTCGCGTGATCCGGAGTGGTCCCCTTGTCGTCATGAAAACAGGTCTCACCAGTGGGCAACGGCAACTACCCCCAACATCACTATTTCCGGGTCGATTCCATTGAAAGCCTCCATGCCTCCTTCGAGACTCAGCCCCACCCCCAGACTTCAGCAGGCTCAACCCCCGTCAACCAGCCAACTCTCCATCAGAAAAAACGAGATGAGCCGTGAACTGTGCACCTCCCCACAGAACGCTTTCGCCGGGAGTAGCGCGGCCGTCGCTATCGGAAGCGGTCCTGCCATCGGGAACAGCATCGGAAGCGGTACCGCTCTCGGGACCCGGAACAGCACTCCTCTCGGCCGAAACTCATCCCTGTCCATGAAGGACACCCGGCTAGGCTACTCGGTGGCCACTCTTCCCAACCAAAGGCCTTCCGGCCAGTACAGTGACTTGCGACAGCCTTTGGCCCGACGAGGGGACTCGGCCGCAATTGGCAAAACTTCCGGCCACTTCGCCACCGACGCAAGCAAACTGGACATGCAGACAGCAGGTGCCTATACAGCAGGCAGCTATGCAGCAGGCAGCTATGCAGCAGGCAGCTATGCAGCAGGTGGCTACCAAGCAAACAGCTTCTCAACAGGTAGCTACGCGGCAAACGGTTACGGCGCAAACGGTTACGGCGCAAACGGTTACGGCGCAAACGGCTACGGCGCAAACGGTTACGGCGCAAGCGGTTACGTGACAGCTACGTATCCCAAAATGGAGTCAACAGTCTCTCAGAATTTCGATAGAGTCGGCTCTGCGGTTCCACACTGTTTGGAACGGTATGCTGCCCAGAGGGACCGGACTGTTCAGAGTGAGCAGATCGGGCGCCCGCAAAGCACGAGTGGACTGCAGACCACAAGTGGGCCACAGAGCGCAAGTGGGCCACAGAGCGCAAGTGGGCCGCAGAGCGCAGGTGGGCTGCAGAGCACGAGTGGGCTGCAAAGCACAGGTGCGCCGCAGAGCGCAAGTGGTCCGGGGATAGGTGCCCTAGCAAGTGCGATTGATAGGAGTGTGTCGTCTATTGTCGGTGATGAGGGAGCCAAAGGTCGTCTTGTAAGAAGTTCGTCTACAGTTCTGGACCCGGCCACTGCTTTCGTCGCAAACGCTTCGCCTGCGAGATACTATACTCCCAAACACTATCCTAAGGCGCATTCCAAACATCTACCCGATGACTACTCTCGCGAGGCGCAAGAGAGCAGCGAGTTATCGCACAGACGAAGCTCTCGAGTCAAAGACCTGATCGTCCGAAGCACGTCTGACGTGCGAACACCTCCAACGGTTATGACGTCTGGCTACTCAGATCATCAGTCTGCTGCCGATTTCAGAATGGAGTCCGAAAGGCAATGTACCAAGGACCAAGAGTTCAACGTAGGCGGCAGCAAGCCAAAACCGCACCAGGAAGATTCGAACAGCCGAAGTTCGAATAACAGAAGTTCGAACAATAGAAGTTCGAACAATAGAAGTTCGAACAATAGAAGTTCGAACAATAGAAGTTCGAAGAATAGAAGTTCAAGCAACAGGGATTCAAGTAACAAGGGTTCGAGTAACTGGGGTTCGAGTAACAGAGGCAATGCGCCTGAAGAGGATTATCATAGCCCATACCCCGTGGCTCGACGACCTCTGGGGTCTGTGGTACCGTCGTGCCAGCCGATGCAGCACCCGCTTGCTCCTTGCTCGCCTCGATCAGGCGCTCCAGGTTGGTGTGCCATGTCGTCCATGCTCTCTGACCAAAGTTTTGCTTCGCCTCCTGTCCGCTCGCCCGTGGACGCTCAGCCCGTGGACGCTGTGCCCGTGGACGCACAAGTCGTAGATACGCAGGCCATGGTTGCCCAGGACCCCCGCGCACATGATACCGAAGGTATGGATACTGGGGGTATGGACTCCCCTGTGTATCATCCTTGCCCGCAAAAATATCGTAGCCGAGAAAGCAGTCGTTCGACTCGAGATACGTCTACCAAGGAAGGACGGACCCACAGTAACACTAGTACTCGAGCAAGCCCCCGGTTCTTAGCAAGGCGGAAACTGCTCGGTCTGCCTAACACAGGAAATACCTGCTTCTAGTAAGCAACCTTCTCCTGCCTGTCGCTTCCCAACCCTTTCTCGTAACGGGGGAGTAGTATTCCCGGGGAGGTATTCATGCATTAGGAAACAGTGATTGTTTGTAGTAATGCGGTATTACAAGGCTTACTTGGTTTTAACGAGTTTGTTCAGTACTTCGTGGGGTCGGATGTTTCTTGGAAACGCGAAAACACGAATTCTCGGTACCGTGGAGAACTGCTCAGTCAATGGCTGGGTTTGCTTTCTTGTGTTTTCTCGACAGATGGAACCAGTGTGTTGAAGTTCCCGGGTAAAGGCGACAAGTTGCTCGGAAAGGATGGTTTGTCGGACAAGGATCTTTTATGGGATAAGGATGAGGATGGGACTGCGAAATTGCGAAAGCATTACGTGAGTATAGTGGACTTGATTCAGCGTACCAACAACCAATTTGTGACAGGGCTACAAGGCGATGCTCATGAGTTATTCCAGGTTTTTATCCACGCACTAGGGGAAGAAATTTCAACCTCGAGCTTGAGGCCATCAAGTAACTGTTATCGTAGTGGTTGCAGCGCCAAGGACGACTGCCACAATGCATGGGCCAGACATCTCAAATCATTGGAAGAGCATAATAACCCCCCGGAGATCATGTTCAACACTGTTCTGACATCGCGCATGCGCTGTAAGGTTTGCGATGCCACGAAGTACAAAAGCGCTGTCGAACTCGACTGGCAACTCGAGATCCCCAAAAACAAACCTGAAGGTATGACCATCGAAGACCTACTTTTATACACATTCGATCAGCAGGAAGAACTACGAGTAAACCACACCACTTAATTCGTAACTCATATATTACCTACTTAATTCGTAACTCATATATTACCTAATTATTCTGTGTTTAGATAGAATGCGAGACTTGCCAGAAGGTCACAAGTACGGAACTGACCAGATTCCCCACACGGTTACCGAACATGTTTTTGTGTTTGCAAGTAAGTTCTGCGACCCCAGGATTATTCCGTTTCGTTAATCATTCCTTTCCGCTTTAGATCAAGAGGTTCGCTTGGTCGCAGCGAACTGGCCGATCATACAGACTGGATACGCCTGTACGGCTTGAGGTTCCTTACACAGTGGATCTTGCGCCGTATTTGCGCCAGCGGCAATTCGATTTGTTCGACGTTATAGGGCTTACACTACAAAAAGGAAGTTTAGAGTCAGGTCACTATACTACCGTCCAGTTCATACAAGATGCTGGTTGGTTACATATCTCTGACGACCAATATTCCTGTTATGAAAGTATCGATCCGTCAAGCATATATATTGTATGGTTGAGACGTCGGAACCCCATCAGCTAGTTACAACGCCCAATCCTGCTAGTTACCACTAGCTAGTTACCACTAGCTAATCACCACTAGCTAATCACCACAAGCTATTATATTCGCTGGTTGTAACACGCTGGTTGCAACACTCGCTATTTACGACGGTTCGTAGTATACCCACTGTTAAGGAACGATAGAATTTTTCACCAATTGAAGTGTGCTTGACCAATGCACCTTTCTCTATTGTTTGTCCATGTCGCGTTTGGAGTCCAACGGGAGCCGTTTGTTGAGGGAGGACTAGGAGTTGTACGGGACAGTCTTTCGCCAGGTTCTCTGAAATACGTCTTGAAAGATGAAGGTGACGAGTGGCAAGAGGAACGATCCTTTGGTATGGGAGATCCAGAGCACGAGATCTATAGTCCTGACTGGTATCTTCGAGCGGCCGCCCAAGTCAAGAAGTCGGAGCCAGTGGAGAATCCGCCGAAATCCGATGATAGTTTGTTCGCTCTGGAGAAATTTGACTTTGCCAGAATAAAATCCCTGAGTGGGAAAGGTACCTATCGAGACTTCACCCATACCTGGCCTCGGCCCGACGGGCTTGCCTCGATCGCACACGTGTTTGTAAATAGCGCAGAGGAATACTATATATATTATCCAGGCGCAAATCATAATGCTGGTAAAGGAGAACTGCACGCGAACAAGGCGGGAACCCCGTTACCTCCTAGGATCCTGAAAACGCTGGAGATCAAGATGGCGGATTACGCCAGGGAGCAGACGAAGCTGGTAGTGCAGAAATACCATCTGGATCTTCAAACGCTGCAAAAGTTCGGTATCATTTATCACATGAGGCTGCGATTTGATTATACCTGCAGTCAGTTGAGCCATCTGAGCACCGGACGACGTCAGACCCGGCGTCTGGCCTCCATATTTGCGGACGTGAAGGCGGAGGTCCCGCACAAGAGGGCTTTGGAAGCTGCGAGGGATCTGATCAGAAAGAATCCGCTGTTTAACAAGAAGGCCGAGTTTCAAGGCAAAGAGGTTGTGGTTGAGGATTTTGTGCAGCTGCCATCAAAGCTGCCTATGGTGTTTTTGGGTTATATCGGTGACGACTTCATCCCTCTGGAAGGTCAGCAGACTCAGCCCAGCAGCCCCGCGGAGGCGGATCTCCAGGTCGAGAAAAACTTGAGCTTCTTGAGATTCAACCAGTTCACGAGCCAGGTGCGCGATTCGACCATGGGCATGATGGGCAAAGCGTTATTCCGTCCGAAAAAAATCGATGCCGACTATGAAAAGCTCCTGTTGCCTGTGGGCGCTGGTTACTCAGTGCTGAACGCTGTCAGGACCCCGCCCAACGACTTGGACTTCCTGCTCCAGACGACGCGGTCGGGCGCAGCGGTTGGTGGAACCGCGCACGTTTCGGGGACGTGCTCTGAACAAGAGCTATATGAGGCGGAAGTAATTGCCGACATTTGCATCCAAACGCCCCACCCTCAGGGTTTGTATCCCTTCGAACGTTTCTGGGTACAGTGCCGTGGGTGGTATCCCAAGTTCACACTCGCCTATGTCGTGCACAACACCGCAGACAACATCCAAAACCGTCGGCCCAACACGCTCAGCATTCGCCAGTGTACTGAGCACGGCTGGGTCAGCGTCGATCACCTCTTCGCCCGCCAGACTCCACAGGAATTCATGATGGTATGCAATGCTGCTAAGACCAACAAAATACTTTACCAGTTCGCACCCACGGCGTGGTCTAAAAACCTCTTGCCGTCCGCTCAAGGATCCAAACAAGCGCTGGCAGAAGTAGCATCTGGACCAGATGTGTACAGTCGAGATCTCAAGCACTTTCATTCACCAACTTCGACAAATCTGAAAAAAGAGTGGTGATACCCTCTCTGTGAAACTTCCCAGTTACAGAGGCTGTGCACAAGCTTTACTCCCATGCGTTGTGTGTGCTCCGTAAGTACGGTGTTCCCCGCAAGTGCGGCGTACTGGGATAGCGTTCAGGCTGTTGCTGGTAGTTGAAGTTGTTTTTTACGTGATTCTTAACAATCTTAAGAGACTCTTGGAGGTACAATTTCGTGAGTAGCGTGTACTCCTCGTCGCTGGGATTGTTTTCAAGACTCGATTTGTTCTTGAGAACACATTTATGCCATTGCAGCCTGAAGCTGTTTGCAGGGTTGGGTACTTGGACCTCCGAGGCCACAAAGGAAACACCCAAGCCGTGGCCATCAGGGTTCACGTCTCCTAGCAGGTATGAATTGGAATGGCGTACTCGATGTCTTGCTAGCTGCAAAACGTTCGCAGAATGGCGAGCCGCGTCCCCAGTCCATAAATTAAGACGGTCGGTAACCTCTTTTGGCAATTCACTTAGCTAACAATCATATGGGTCAATCCGTTGCACCACAACTTACGCTGGTCATGTCTGCTTGCATTTAATGTTTGCTTGACACTTAATGTTGGGTGGCTGTAAAAGTTTGCGCAGGGCACACGTTTGCGTGGAGCAAATAAAAGTTTGCAACAAAAATTATATCAACGTCTGAATGGCCATATTATTGACGGCCTCCTCACAGGGCCGGTCGTCCTTGTGAGACGACATTCTCGACAGAAGAGGATATTCACGGAAACGGGGCCCATTTAAGATGCACTGAGCCTTATCCTTTATTGCTGAATCAGTGCCCATGCGGGTTATATAAGACTCCATTTTATTGCTTATTACTAAGCATGTATCGGACACCAACGAACTCAAAGCACACGACAACGAAGGAGGACAATGAAATCCAAAAACTAAGAAATGACTTCTGGCTCTGCAACTCCTGCCTGAGGCCGCATTATCTGAAACCGCATTATCGCCGGAAGCGCCGTGATCTGAACCGCTATCGGAACTGTCACCTGAAAATTGAGATAACAAGGACGATGCATCAGGGTAGTTCGTTTGACTGTCGGTAATGATACGAGTTGGCTGTACTATCCGCGTAGACCTCGATTGCATGAAAGAGATGTCCAACTCACTTAAATCAGGCTCGCTAATGACTCGGTTCACTTGTTTATATTCTCGCGCTAGCGCATCGCACACGTGTGCGAAGAGCGCCCATTGTTCAATCGACGCTTTGTTTCGGCACAGGGAGCCAATGCCGACTCCTATAACCGAGATGTCAACTGCATCGGGGAAACGGTTCCTGGCCGCCTGAGTGATAGTTTCAGTGAGGGAACGTAGCACGGTTCTTTGGCGGGAAGCATTGACGGCAGCATCCAAGTCTCCAACGGTGTTGTAGTACTGGAAACGCATGGGTGTGCCTCCACTCCACTCCGAGGAGCCTTTCGTGCGATGTCTGCTCTTCGCTACAGTCCACTCTCCCCCAGTCATGATTTATGCACGCATATCTCCAGCCAGCGTTGCGGATTAATTAATTCCCCGTTTCCAATTCTCACCATTGTGAGGATGGATCGTCCAGGCACGTCTAAGCGAGCACAAAGCCGAAAAGTGCTAGTTTTGGGTAGATTTCGCGTTTGTGCTATGTTTCGGATATTCCCGTGAATAAATGAAGGCGTGCTGAAAGTACGGGCAGAACAAGGCGGGGTGGCGGCGAATAACAAATTTTACGGTTTCAAATAATGCGTGCGGACCTGTGCGCGCGAAAAAAGGATGACGGGAGCTTCGGGCCGTTTGCTGCCTGGGCTACAGGCATGATGCAGCCGCTACCAAACGGCTGGGTCGGAGCGACGCAGCCGGGCATGGGGCCGCCTTATCTCACCCAGCCGGCCATGCCGTACGGTTACGCCCCGCCGGGATACGGTCAGGTGGGATACGGTCAAGCAGGATTCGGTCAGCCGGCATACGGTCCGGTGGGATACAGTCAGCCGCGGCGGTCGCGGAAGCCGCGACAAGAGGCAGAGTTGCCTCCAGAGGCGAGCGAGGCGATTGACACGTTGAAGCAGTATGCCGCGGGCTACCTCAGCGCCTTGGCGGGGATTCGGGAGGCGGTGATTCCGACAGAAAAGGATGTGACGGACGCTCAGGAGCGGCGTGTGTTTGAGTTGATCGGGAAGTCGGCGGCCTCGATAGCACGGTGCACACTGGCGAGTGTGCTGCCTCATGGGACGCTGGCGGCCCAGTTTAGGGATACGTTCCGCAAGGCGGTTACGCAGGCGGACCTCAAGAAATGGAAGGCACTCGCAGAGCACGCAGACGGCGCACACCCGCTACGGGAAGCTACGGCCCTCGTGGAGACGATACTGGCAATCGCGGTCCCCGCTACCGCCAGTGAAGACGCGGACGAATATATAGACCCGGACCTGGGCGACATGGAAGAACGCATCGCCGACCTCAACGAACGACACTGCGACAAGGTCTTCGAGAAATACGACGGCCTCGAAGGTGCCCTTGCCACAGCTACTGAAGGCGTCGCGGACGCAGAACGTCTCCTCCAAGCACTCAAAGCCTCCGCCGCCGCCTTAAACGCTCTCAGCCCCGAACAGAAACGACTGCTGCCCTCAGGCATCGCACAAGCAGCCCACGGCGTCCTAAACCCGCCCCCCGGCCGTGGCCAGAATCGTTCCGCTGGCGCCAACGGCTTCAGCTCTGGTGGTTTGGGTTCTGGCGGCTTCAACTTTGCCGGCTTCGGCGGCGGCGCTTCCAGTCCGTTCGGGGGGGCTTCTAGTCCGTTCGGCGGGGGTTCCAGTCCGTTCGGCGCCGGTTCGGGCGACTCTGTGCGCCAAGTGGTCGCGGCTCTCAAACTTATCAACCCCAAGGCCGCCCAGCAGCTGAGTGCGCCCGGCACCGTGCGCGCCGTGAGCCCACCCAAAGAAAGCAAAACCGAGGACTACCGCGCAGCCGTCGTCGCAGCCAGCGTCGAATTGCATAAAATCGTCGCCCGGACCGTCACCAGCCTCGGCAAAACCCGCGACGACTGGCGCAGGATCGCCATTGGACTGGCCAAGACCTACGAAGGATGCAAGACCACCTTCACCGTCACCAGTACCAGCTACACCTGTTAAACGAACCTCACCACCCCCACCGTCGGGGTGTACATAGCTAGTTTTTGATCTATATCTGTCATGAGAAAAACACGGCACACACGTTTGATGTGCACAGCAAACATTCGCACACTGTATACAAACACTGTATACACACACAGCAAGCAACTTTGGACGTTCGGTGCAAACGACGTGAACCACCGGGCAGCAGTACTCACAACATTCCATCATCACACGCACGGTCCACAAGAAGGAATAAAACCGGTTCGGTCCCCGCAGTACTCGATGTCACCACCTCACCGTCCGAGAAACCTCAAGATGTGTGCCTGCACACACGCTGGCTGAACTCGCCAGGCCAGTCAGACGAGTTATTCAACAGCAACTGAAATTGTGCTCATAATTCTAGCCGGTCAAGACAGTCCCAGAACAGGTGTTGGTGACAAGTGTAAATCAACAGTTTTGCATCCGTGGCCGCTGTCTTTCTTTAACGCCAACGCTATCCATGTTTTTCCTAAGCTGCATACGACTGCATCTTTCCAGCACGTCATCCTGCCAGGGCCGATATGATCGAGCACGTGCTCACTGACGACACCCTCTTACCGAACAAGAGCCTCTTACCGAACAAGAGCCTCTTACCGAACAAGAGCAGGCTAGCACATAATCAGTCCATAACTTCAAATGGGTCACAGTGTGTGCCTCACACATCAATCCTTAATCTACATAGTACCTGATGTGATCACAGGGCCTGTATTCGCAGCCAAAGAATTCTTCAATGAGTTTCAGTTCCTTAAGGGCTCGTTGCTGAACGCGGATAGTCTTCGGCGGTTTGTCAACGAGCGCTACGACAAGCCCAGTGATACGGGATAGAGACTTGAGCAACACCGTAACAGCGCGGGCAATGAGGGGAATAGGACATCTCCCATGAGACCGATCCTCTACAGCGTTGGTGTTTTCAAAGTCGGTATCTTGACAGGTGATGCACGTTTCGCCGTGGTTCGGCAGGAGCGATAAAGCCTGGATGCCCACGGGTGGGCTAAGTCGAATGGGGCTTAGTCGACGACATGAAGTAAAACTAGTCGGTGTAGTCATACTCGCCGTTGTAACACTTGGAGTAGCCGCCGTAGCAACACTAGGAGCGGTCGTAACACTAGTGGCAGTCCTTGTCGCCGAGTCCTTATCATCGAGTCCGATTGTGTTATTCCCTTGGTAGACATGCCAGTTGTAAATGGTTTTCAGGTGGGGAGCCGCTATCTCCTGGACATCACGACGTGTGCTGCATACCCTTGCTAAAGCCTCACAAATATTAGGCATAGCCGCGCCCGAAGACGCGCGTCTCACTTTAGACGGGTCAAGGTAATCGCGCATAATGTGTGACTCATGCACGGTGTGTGAATCATAGGAAAGAGTCATAATGCGTCAAACTGCCATTCACGTCCAGTCTGTCGGAGTTCTGTTCCAATGCATTTGCCCACAAACGAACATGGGCTCGTAGAAGGGAACAATAGGTGGTAGAAACCAACGACTCCGATGGCCAAAACACCGCAGGGAGACATTGAGAACGGTTAGTCCGTTATAAAGTTCCGCTAAGCCATCTTCTTCTTTCGAAAATGCTTCTCTGGCACGGATGTCTAGGCGGGGGGAGGGGGGCACGACGTCTAGGGGGGGGCTTCTCTCAGACAACTCGAACAAGATGCTCCAACCGTTGCTTCCACATATGTCCATCAACCTTCGGCAACCATTAGAACTCCTGCCTTATAGCACCCCAACAAATGGGACACCCCTTGAGACACTGCCTCTCGTACAGTCGAGTTGGCCCGTGGCTGTTATCCAACAATATGTCAGCTATTACCTTCACTCCACTACAGGTGGTATTGCTACACACCTTTTGGGATCGCCAACACAGAGTAGTCCTTCACCCACCCCCAATATAACAACTCCGTCCATCACATATCTCCCGCCAATATAACACTCTCAAGTCCGAACAAACTCACACCTTTTTGAGCACATAATAGAACATGGCGACAGCAGTTGTAGAAGGGACTACATCCCTTTAAACAAAGACTCTGCATCGGATTAGCACCGGCATGAACATTTAAGTTAAAGACGGACTCGCGCGATATCTCAAAACCGGCAGGCGTACTTCGCCCTGTGGAGAAGTTTGCCTACAGAACCAAGTGACTGACTACCTGAGCAGACATCCACATGTTGACCAGACATCCCAACACTACGGAGGCCCAATAACTAAAGGAAAGGAATCCTCGCGGATGTCTATAGGATTTTTGTACCCGCCGCATTGCTTGCCGCGCTGTTGGAAGAGTTTCATGCACCCCATGGTGGTCCATTGGACGTACTCAAGGCCAGTGATGTACATCGAAGAGAGACGGAAAGATTACGCAAAAAGGCCGCTGCGAACCAACACAACGTCAGAGCGGAAATGGAATGCGGCATTTAGACATCCGGCCCGTGGTTGGTCAGCTGGGCCTGCGTACGCGTATATCCAACGTTGAAGCACCGGCCTATCTTCTGGCCCCTGGCGATTCGGGAAGTCCACTACGAACGGCAGGAGGTTACGGTCGTCGACGGTGAAGACAAGATACGAAGCAGCTACGACCAGATACATCTACTGCCAAAATTCGACCACACCAAAACACATGAGACCATCGAACAGGAAGCTGACAACACTCGTCTGCCAGCCGGTATTTCTTGTCACACATCCACCGACACTTCGAACAACCTCTCACGAAACCATTCACAGCTGCCCTGCCGTTCCACGGGGGATCCATCTCTCACACACGCAACCCTGCACCGATCACCCGCCATGGGGACACTGTTCTCTTCACCACACACCGGTCACTGGGGTGCTTGCCACTGGGGTGCCGTCCGCGTGCCACTGGGGTGCCGCCCGCGTGTACTCTTGCTAACCATATGCCGCTCATCAGTTGGCACTTCAATTTTCCGTCAACCACCGAAAGGTCTCGGGTCATCAACGCGTGCTTACGACAACCGATGGCCAGTGTAGTTCTTCAGCCAACCGCCGGCCACAGTAGTGTCATCAACGCGTGTATACGGCGTTTCGGGTCCAGTCTCTTGTAGCCACTCCATTCTCCTGATTCGTGTTCAAGATCAGACGCACAGCGTGGTCCAGTCTCCTGCTACCGGTTCCTTCGCATGCCAGAGGTGGACGAGTCACCTGCCCTCGCTTCGTTCTTCCAGCAACCGCAGGCCGCTGGAGTGACATGCGAGCATTCTTCTCAACCGCGATCCTGTGTGCTGCCCGTGCTTTCCCCTCTTCCAGCCCAGGGCCTGTCAGACGTCACATTTCGCTCTCCGAGGGGACATTCGGCCGCTTAGGTACCATCAATGCGCGCTCTCATCAACTGTATGCCAGTCGTCTGCCGACGTACGTCTGTCTGCGTGCACGCAGGCCGGCGAACTGATTCCCCAACTCCATTCACATGATTACTGTTACGGACTCGAACCTGGGACCTTTGGATCCGAACATGACCGCAATCCCAAACCTATCAGCTGTCACCTCCGATTCGCTGCTGTCGCGTAGCCTCGAGTGTCTTCCTCGTTGTCGTCTGATCAGCTTAACCGTGGCACCTTCGCGTACATCTTCAGCCCTCATCTTCAAACACGTACACGTCATTTGAAGGGTAGCAACCCCCCATTTTCTGGCTGTTCGTCGAACATTCGTCTACGCCGAAACGGGACGGCCTCTCATCTTCCGGTGGTTGTGTCACAGTGCGAAGATATTACACATCTTTTCCGCGTACCAGAGAGAGGCATAATATAGTTTCTGATAGTGTGTGTGTGCATACTGATATACGTCTCAGTTCTTCGACAACAACTCTGTCCACCCCAAATCTCCCGCCCATCCCACAATATAACACAAACTTGCCGGACCAACAATGTCACAGAATGAA
>NW_011645834.1:32354-40656 GCF_000223845.1 Gregarina niphandrodes | reverse complement strand
GGCTCAGCTCTTCCCTTTGGCTTGGCTCGTAATGTCGAAATCTCGCTTTGAACGGTTTACCCGTGACCTCGAACTTCACTTTGTAACCAACGTGGCCAACCCGCGGCGCGAGCCATGCCCGCTCATACTTTGATACCAGCGCCCACAACAAGTCACGATCCTCTTCACTCAGGTGCTTCGTTCCTCGTACAAACGCGTCTTGCTGTTCTTTACTGCTCTTTGCTTCGGCTTCCTCGCCTATGATCGCAGGAACGCTCTCCTGTACCTTCTTCTGAGCTAAGCGGTCCTCGTAGTCCACGTGGTAGACATCAGCCTCGTTCATGAATCTCCGGTAGTCCCTGAAGCTTAACAAACTCATCGTATCTGGGCTCATCGTATCTGGGTTTATCGCCACGGTGTAGTCTACTCGACGCGTCCGATCATTGACTTCTGTGACCACATTGTCATGTACAGGCAGTAGCGATTTCCCCACCACCGTGTTAACTTCAATGAGCCGCGCTGGTCGTACCAGCCCGGCATCTGCAGCCGCTTGAGGACTCAGTACGCTGATCTGTGCTCCGGTGTCCACAAACAGGTCCAACTACGGCCCGCTATGCGGGCCTTTACTAAAAATCCTGTGCGGTTAGCTCCTCTTCGCCGCCAATCGCGTCCACGCCATTTCGCTCCCAAGGTCGTGTCTGAATCAACTCTAGTAGTTCACTCCTGCTCATATCCTCTACCCCTACTAGTCCTACCGCCTTCTCACGGCCTGGCGGGTTATTAGAGCCTCGTTTCGCCTCTCTTCGTTCTTTAGCCCGTCGTGACTGTCGCTGGGTATCCTCTTCCGCATCCGGGATGATTGCTCCGGCGGCTGCGTATTTCTGCGCTCTGTGCTTCGGTGCAACATCCAAAGCGTATCCGCCTTTAGGGTTCGGCCGGAAGTAGCCTGCGTCCCCTCCGCCATATCCATCCCTAATCGGTATTGCCTGGCACACAGCCGCTAGATGACTTTTCACCCCACACTTCCTACAGTACACGCCCCTGTACGGACACTCCTTGCGCAAGTGCTCGACGCCGCATGACTTGAACAGCACTCGATACTGTCTAGCCCTCGTGGATTCCATACCCCGATCCATCATCATCGTACTGTAGATCGGCACCGTCGCTCTGCCATACTTCCTCTGAAGCCACGTCGTCCAAGCCACAAAGGACACCTCCCTCGACTTATCGTGAGCATCCATGCGTGCTTCCGCGGGAAGCAATAACAGTAGCTCATAGACCATCTGCCCTTTATCTACTCTCGCCTTACAACCCCACCTGCTTGCCAATCTCGCGTGACGACTCAGTTTCTCCGTTATCACGTTATTGAGCTTCGCCAGGTCTTCAGTCATGAATGCGTGCACTTGCTTGTACCAAGCGTGCACGTATAGGCTGCAGTCGTCGTATAGCTTGCGTGCGACTTCCGACAAATACGTTTCCACATTACGACGACCTGCCTCAGAGAGAGTAGGTAGCGCAGGTCCGCCGTTGCAGGCACGATATGGTCCGCCAAGAACCTGATAAGTGATACCTCATCGACTGTTGCACACAGACGAAAACGGGCAGACATAACGCTACCGGTCTGGCTGGGTTTTTGGGAGAAGATATATATATATCACCTAACATTCCACCAATACGTATAATGAGTGTCCGAGGGAACGGGGGAGAGTTTGACAGCGAGAAGAGGCAAGTGACGGTAGGTCAGCGGGTTGACGAGGTTGAGTCTGCATGCCCGGTCCCGAACCACAAGCCATTCAGCTCACCATTACCCTGGTCGCCCGTTTTGTCTCAGGTTGAATATTTTTTTTATGTCGGAAGTCCAGCGGTGATGAGAAGCCCACGGTCGATCCAGTTTGGCTACGCCAAGGGGAGCTCGGTGTTGGCTGTGGTCGTGGGTCGACCCGTCGATGGGAGGGTATCCGACGACGAAACCACAGCCGGACTGCTCGAAGTTTCATGCGCGTCCGAGTCCGAGAGGTGGGATGAAGGAGAGAAGTTGCGGATGGTGATCGTCGAGGATCTGAGGTTTCCAGAGGATCCCTCAGGCGGTTGTGTCACCTCCTCTGACGACAGCGATCAAGTAAAGAAGCTCCCGATTTTGATAATCGAAGACGCGAGGCCCCACACCGACACCGAGGGGGAGCAACTGGCGCGGCCAACTGCCAGCTTTTGGCGAAGGCCCTGGTTCGCTACGGGCGTGGGAGGTGCCGCAGGCACTGCGTTCGTGACATACTTGATCTTATTGCTCCAAGCTGGCGACTGCCCCAGTGACGATGTGGTGTCGGCCTCCTCCTCTGTGTCTGAGGTCACCACCTATCACTCTACCCCAGCCACACACAGCTATTCCCTGTCAGACCTTACGACGGTCAAGCCTACTCCGTCAGACCTTACGACGGTCGAGCCTACTACGTTCCGTCGCGTCTGGTACAGCTCATCCCTGTCGCCCGATGTTGTCACGGACCTCAGCGAGATCGGCACAATTTCTGAGACGGAGCTGGCTCTGGTGGAGACACCGATGGACGTGTGCAGGCGGACATACACGAAAGTGGTACTGCACGGCCCACCCACATTGACAGAGGCGACGAGCCACGGCTGGCAGACACTTATCTGGCAGGAGTTGGAGTGGGGCGAATGTGAACCGTATGGCGGCAGAATAGTGTGCACGCGTGACCAGAACACGGACGACGTGAACTTTGGGTGTCATTACTTTGGCACTCCGTGGAAATTCGATCTTCCTACTGTCTGGGAGGGTATCGTTCGCCATGTGAAGCCTAATAGGTGCTCGTACCAGTGTAACGACAAAGAGGAGCACGACAAACTACTGACTGTCCGCCGAGCGCTGGAGATTGCGGGTTCGATTCCCGGCGTTGACTTGGACGGTGTCAGCGAACAGGACCTGTATACACTCGGACGGGAAGTGAAACTATCCCTGAAATTCTGGAAGCATCATAATGGGAGACCATTTGAGGAGGTAAACCTGCCCAGGTTGGGAGACTGGTTTGACCGCTGCAATGGATCGGCCGAGACACTTTATGAGAGTTTGGTCCGAACTCCGTCGGAGGACGTCGAGCACATGCAGTTTGGGGCGGTCACTGGGTTCTGGACAGACAAGTACTTGCCGCCGTACTATAGCGCTGCAGTTCGTACAGAAGGCTATGACGTAAAACACCACAGCATCTATTGCTATTTTTTAAGTGAGAGCTCCAAGCAGAAGATTCTAAACGCCTGGAACAAGATCGCCCCTGCCTATCGCCGTCCGGCTTCGTAGTCGTCATCGACCATGCCGCGGGGTGCATTAATGCTACCGTCCTCTTGGACCACTCGAATGTTGCAGCCGACTTCCATGATCACTCGATGCAATGTTGGTTCGGTGGGGGGTGCAAATCAACCGGGCGGCCACGGCGGGCTCGTACCAACTGGAGTTCAGAGAAGAATCTTTACCGATAGTGCCCCCCATGCTAGCGGGTAAGCGGGTGGTCGGGTACGAATTGAGGGTGACGGCCCCCGTAGAACGGCTTGTGAACCTCTCTCCGTCGTTGTTTGAAAATTATGGAGCTTTAAAATTACGGGGCATTACACAGTGTGGCTAACAACTTATAGTCATTGACTCGCTGGCAGGCGACGTTGCAGGACCTGACGGTCCAATCGGGACGGTTTGATGCGCTCAAAAGCCGGTAGACGTTATCGATATTAGTGTTGAGGTGGACGACTTCACCTGCGTCGAAGAGTTGGCCCCAGGGATCAGCGACTGTGGAGTGTATAGTGGTAACATTACAGTTGCACTGGTCCATTTCTGCCGGATGTTCGTAGGTAAGATAGTGGGTAAGGCAGTGGTCGGCATGCCATGAACATTCGGGATTTAGTTCCAAGGTTTGTTGCACCTTCCGACCAAGTTCACGCGTTGTAGTTGTGTTCACATGGGGTAAAATAGTGCTCCATTCCTTACCCAAACGGTCCTGCAAGAGCATCTCGCGTTCCTCTGGAGAGTTGCACACGATCGCGCACTCATTTTTCAACTCCCGATAATGGGCAGCAGCATCCCAGACGGTAGGCAAGTCGTACTTCGACGGCGACCCAAAGTAGTAACGCGACCTTCGCCCACGCCGCACACCATCTTGCCACCTCGGCCTGCGCACTTATCCCAGTCACGCACCTTCCACCCATCCTCCGTCTCCAGGCCCCCCTTCCAATGCATCCACGTCCCAATGTCATGGCACGTCGAAGACGGCAGTCTCAATGAAGCCACCTCTGCCTCGGACAACCTTTCTCCATTTTTAACTCTATGGGCCTCCAGCTGCCTTCGAGCTATTCTGAAGAAACGATGGTTAAATCGCTCACAGGTGAAGTTGCAGGTCTTGGCGTCCCAGCCGTTCTGTTTCAATGGGCTCAGGAACGGGGTCAGGTCGTCGGCGTCCGCGTTGAACGCGACAATCTCGCCCCCGTCGAATCGCTGGCCGGAGGGCGTTACGACCTCGCTGCGTAAGGTCGCGACGTTGCACGAGCAACCTTTCGGGGACTTGTGCGTACGGCAGTCGTCGCTGCTCCAGGAACATAACGGCTCTAGTTCCAAGGTTTGCTGCACCTTCTGCGCCACTTCGCGAACAGCTTCAGGAGTATTTGCCTTCAAACTGGGGAATGCAGGGCTCCACTGCTTCCCCAACCGCTCCTGCAAAAGCCGTTCGTGTTCCCCTGGAGAGTTGCACTCAAACGAACACCTGTTCGGTCTGTGATAACGAGCGACGCCCTCCCACACGGACGGTAGGCCGTAATTCCACGGCGACCCGAAATAATAGCACAGAAGATCCTCATCTCTTCGACATACCACCTTGCCACCCAACTCAGAGCACGCTCTCCAATCCACCTCCTTCCAGCCGTCCACGGTCCAAGAACGGTCTTGTGGCGCTGTAGGGAATGACACTTCCGTGTTCTTGCACGTGTCGCCCGCCGTCTTCAGCGACCCCAGCTGCGTTCGTTCGATCTTCGGATTCAGGCCCTGGAACTTATCACCCCAGACTAAGGGGGCACTGACCGTCGCCGGGTCCAGGAGGGAACTGATCGTCGACGGGTCCAGGAGGGAACTGATCGTCGACGGGTTCTCGAGCCGTTTCATCTTCGGGTCCAGCAGCCGCTTGGGCTCCAGCAGCCGCTGGGGCTCCAGCAGCCGCTTGGGCTCCAGCAGCCGCTTGGGCTTCAGTAGCCGCGTGGTGCTTGACGCCGCGGTGGAACCGAACCAGGGGATGGTAGCTTCCGTACTGTTCCGCGTCGTGGTAGTTCCCGCGGTCGTGTTGGGCGTCGTGCCCGCCAGGGAGGAATTGAACCAAGGGGTGCTGGTCTCCGTCGTGTTCAATCCCGTCAAGGCCCGCGAGACGGGACCCTCCCTCGACCTCGTCGAGAGCCAGGCAGCCAGGAAGGTACCGGCCACGGCAGACCCGACGCCGATACCGATGAGGATTCTTTTGCGGTTGCAGCAAGCTCTACCGTCTTCATAAAGTTGTAAGCGTTCTTCGTCGGTCGGCTCACGCGAGTGGTCAAGGACGGGTTTCAACTCATCGGGCGCTTCTTCTCGTAGCTGTTCGTATTCCCCATCGGTGAGTGCGCGCACCCCCACAATCTTGAGTGGTTCTTCCCGGTTGTGGCGTGCGCCCCAACGATCGACTGGGTGGTTGAAGGCCTGACGAAAGAGCGTCGCCGCCACTAGGGGGTCCTCATTTGCCAGCGCGTCATTGAGCATCTGTGCGAGAGCCCTCTCCACTGCCTGTGAGGGCTCTGCACCCGCCTGGGTAAACAGACGCACGCGGTTCCAGCGATTGGCCCAGTCGAACTCTGTCCAATCGCTTTCCAAAAACTCGCTGGGCGGTCCAATCGCCAGCAACTCCGCTGCCTCATCCCCTGCTGAGACTATCGCCATCCGCGCAATGCAACCGTCCACCGACGACACGCCACCATCACCTCCCACTAATGCCCCAAGGACCACACGACCGCAGCTTGGCAAGTGCACACACCTCAGCGACTTCACGTTGGACTTGGCTTTATCGTGAAAAAGAATGCAACGTAACGCCCGCACACGGACCGAAGTGTTACAACCTCGACGACCGCACAGCGCTGTGCAAAATTTTACTCGCATCAACGAGTGGTCATGAATAAGCTTTGATAAGCAGACTGTTGGTTGAAAAGCGTTCACGGTGTTTCAGCTCGTATAATATGTGTAAAAAATTTTGATTAAGAAGATGTTTGAGTTCCACCGGAAGGAAAAGTTTAGTAATGACTTCACGATCCTTCGGAAGGCGCTGGTTGACCCCGAAATCGACAACACGGATAAGCCCATCGTAAGGGTCAACCAGCTCATCGACCAAGGACTCATCTCGCATGACCTTTCGGTCAACGTCTTATTAAGTTGTGTGGCCTACGGCAAGGAAGGTACGATGCGAAGGATTGAATCCGGGGCAATATTGAAGCCGATCTGAGATATTGATTTGGTGGAAGCCGATCCGGCCTGAGTTCGAGAAAACGTCTGGACGAGCGTAAGACAAGGCCTCAGGGTGGCAACAATGCGAACGCCACGGGTAACGCCAAGAAGAAGGCTACGAATTACGCTAACAACAACCGAAGGCGCAGCTACACTAAGCCCACGGAGACGACGAAGAACTTGGTACTACAAAATAGGGACTCGTCAGAAACAGGTTGATGCCATGCCAGAGAGTGTAATAAGATCGAAGAGCCTATCTCTGTCCGTCAGAGGCAGGACATACTTAAACTGCTCACAGCTCACGACTCGGCGTGGACAGCTACGAAGGTCGGACGTTGTAAGGACACCGGATCGACACGGGGGACAGCAAGCAGGGCACCCGGCGATACTCATCGGAACAAAAGCAGGAAATCCAGTTACAGGTCCAAAGAACCAGACAGCCCATGGAGGTCACAAATAGTCATGAGCGGCGGATGTGCGTCGACTACAGCTCCCTCAACGACGTCACTGTCCCGGATACTTTCCCGCTGCCCATCATCGAAGATCTTCACGACCAGCTAGGCGAAGTGGAACACGTGATCACCCTCGACATCAAGGCCGGCTTCCACCAAATCAAAATCAAGGAGGAATACAAACCGAAGACCGCCTTCGCCACCCCTACCGGACTATACCAATTACGCGTCATGCCCTTCGGACTTATCAACGCTCCAGCCACGTTCCAACGGATGACGACCAAACTCCTCGAAGATCGTCTAGAGAGTGGGTGTCTCGTCTACATTGACGATATCGTAATCTACGGTAGCTCGTGGCCGTCACTCAACTTCGAATGGGTACTCCTGAAACTGCGCGACCACGAAGTATTTCTCAACATCCGCAAAAGTCACTTCGGCCTGTCCGAGTTCGAATACTTGGGCGTCACCATCCGAGACGGGAAGGTCTACCCTTTCAAAAAGTCCATCGCCACCAACCAACGCCTCTCTCCCCCGGAAGACGTCAATGGCGTTCGACGCCTCCTAGGCCTGGTCGGGTACCTGCGCAAGTTCATACCCGACTTCACCGCCCTCGTCAAACTGGTCCAAGAACTGTGGAAGAATTCGTCTGGTCCGACGAATGCCAACGGAAGTTCGAGGACATCAAACATCTACTCACTGCATCCCAACCGTCACTGTGTCTGCTGCGCTCCGGACTGCCTTTCTGCCTGGACACCGACGCGTCCACATACGCCATCGCCGGCGTACTGCAGCAAAGAGAAGGCGATACCACTCACGTCCTCCAAGTCGCCTCGAAGAAACTCACCGCCGCCGAAGCAAAGTGGCCCATCTATGAACTGGAAGCACACGCCATCGTGTGGTCCATCTTCCGCTTTGCCCACTACCTCAGAGGGAAGGAATTCATCGTCCGCACTGACCACCAAAGCCTCAAATGGCTCTGGAACACGGCGAAACCGCGCATCGCACGTTGAGCGATGTTCCTCCAATAATTCCAGTTCAAGGTAGTCTACCGCACCGGCAGGGACACGTAGACATCTTCACCAGGGACATCCAGTTCAGTAAACTGGACGAGGACATCGATGGGTCCTCGCCTCGCACACCGACGTACAGCCATACACGCTCACACTCAACGAAACGTTCCCCTCGCCTGACGACTTCGTTATCGCCTTCTACGGCGAGCAAGCGTCTCTGACCCTAGTTCTGACCCTCAGTATACCCTACAGAACGGGCTACCCATCGTCAACAATCGGGTATACGTCCCTGAGCCGCATCTGGCACAAAGACCTGGGATGATACCAATGAAGCAAGGTTCCACTTCGCCCTAGTG
>NW_011645834.1:29906-32334 GCF_000223845.1 Gregarina niphandrodes | reverse complement strand
CGCATCGCACGTTGAGCGATGTTCCTCCAATAATTCCAGTTCAAGGTAGTCTACCGCACCGGCAGGGACACGTAGACATCTTCACCAGGGACATCCAGTTCAGTAAACTGGACGAGGACATCGATGGGTCCTCGCCTCGCACACCGACGTACAGCCATACACGCTCACACTCAACGAAACGTTCCCCTCGCCTGACGACTTCGTTATCGCCTTCTACGGCGAGCAAGCGTCTCTGACCCTAGTTCTGACCCTCAGTATACCCTACAGAACGGGCTACCCATCGTCAACAATCGGGTATACGTCCCTGAGCCGCATCTGGCACAAAGACCTGGGATGATACCAATGAAGCAAGGTTCCACTTCGCCCTAGTGCCGCGGGCATAAGCCCAAAAAAAACCGGGGAGGTTGAGTCGTGTAATTACTCAGCCACGCGCCCAAGGAAGCCTCTCCCTGGCGACCCAACGGCCACGCAGCAAAGACAGCGCCAAATAAGTTTTTTTCTTTTTTGGGGTTCAGCTCCACTCGCCTTCAACCTTCAGTTCCTTCTCTCATCATCATCTGGCCAGGATCATCGTCACGGAACAGCCTTCAGCCAGTCACGCGCCCTCTTTTCAAAAACACTTTAGGGGCGCTGTCAAGGCAAGTAAGCGCGAGCACCCACGCGGTGGTTATTTTTTTTTTAATTGGGGTAAGGTTCAAATGGCAAGAGCAGTCAAGTGCTTTACCGGCAGCCTTTGCGGGATGGATGCAATTGCGTTGGGCCTGGTCATGATGGAGGGATTGAGTGAACAGCGTGTGGATGTACCGGCGGACCAGGACGCCCTGTTTAAGTTGTTGGTTCGGAGCCGGGACGAAGAGAGTTACAGGGTTACTGTTGAAGACGGCGTGATTCGCTGGCTCGACGAGGCCGCAGACGTGAGGGAGGGGGCGGAGGCTGACGGGGAGGTGATAGCCATGGTTCAGGAGAAGATTTTTGAGGATGCATCGGATGAGCCTGCGGTGATTTTTGCTAGAGAGGTGCTGAATGGGTGGGGTTGCCGGGTTCGAAACACTCTGGGTGGCCGTCTGTGTCAAGTCACTCGACTGCACGGTGTCTACAGATTCAAGTTCATAAGAGTGCACCAGCAGGGAGAGTGCCGGGTCACCTCGTCGGGCGTGGGCCGGCGGTCGGCCTCGTGTGACCTCCCGGTTTCGAGTGGCCTCCAGGTTGCGGGTGACAGCACGGAACTGAACCCGATAATACAGGAGACGCAGGACCAGTTTTCTGCGGCGGTACCCAGTGGCATGGAGATTGCTTCAACACCTGAACTGGCTTTGAGAATGCATCGGGCTTGGAGAGTAAGCCAGGCTTTGAGACGGGCAGAGGATACGAGACGGGAACGGGTTATGAGATGGGTAGAGACTTTCGGAGTGGTTGACGCTTCGGGACTGAACCAGCCAAGCGTGGGTTCGAATCGGACCGAAGATATTCGGGCTAGTGCTGTGCAATGGCTGAAGAACCGCACGGAGGAACCGGTCGAGAGCCATTTGTTGGAGGAGGGTGTGGTGGTCGTGGAGGACAAGGATGAGGACGAGTTGTGGATGCTGTTGCTAAGGGGGGAGATACAACCCCCCAAAAAATGGCGGAGAGCTATTATTGAAGCGAAGGTGAAAAAAGAAATAAGACTTCTTCTCCAGGAAGAGGCTGACGTCTGGAAGCCTGTTGCTAACATTGGTCGGCGGCCTTTCTGACGGCAACATTTTTACTTCTGATAACAATTGCGGGGCCGGTACGATTATCCCGAGCGGTATGGCACAGGGGAGGACTTGTGTAATGGGCGAAGGACGTGTGATTCGCTGACTGGTAGCAAGGTCGGCTTTCCGTTGCTACGTCTCCGCCCGCCGAAGCCGGGAATAACATGGCGGACTCGTTGTCGCGGTACGCAGCGGAAGACGAAGAGTGGGACGCAGAGATCGAGACAATGGCTTTGGGCGGTAGAGTGATAGGCCACGTGGGCCAACTGCTGGGGACACCAGGTGTCGGAAGAGGACTTTACGAGAGAGTACCGGCAGCTGGAGACGCCTGGAGTGAAGAAGGATAGGCAAGTGGTGGCGGCAGGCCATGACTGGCAAGGTGTACGTCCCGGAGCGACTGAGAGCGAAAGTGGTTCTGAACTTCCACTATGGCACCAGTGGGCACGCGGGAGTACTCAAGACGCGGAAGAGAGTAGTCAGCATGTTCTACTGGCCCGGACTTGCAGAGGACGTTACGAAAGTGGTAAGAGAGTGCCTGATATGTGCTCGGACTCGAACGAGAGCTCGGCTGACGCACAACGTACCCAAGGGGAGTCTGGAGAATCCGAGCGCGATGGACACAGTAAGCCTGGATCACGTAGGACCCATGCAGCTAGATGGTCAGAGTTGGTGGCTCCTAGTTGTAATGGACCACG
>NW_011645834.1:28684-29886 GCF_000223845.1 Gregarina niphandrodes | reverse complement strand
AGCTAGATGGTCAGAGTTGGTGGCTCCTAGTTGTAATGGACCACGCGACGCGGTACATGGGAGCGTGGATAACGAGCACGGTCACAGCTGCGCAGACGGCTCACGTCTTCTTGCGGGGCTGGGTGACACCGTTCGGTATTCCGCGAGTGGTCTCAACGGATAACGGCACGAGCTTCGGGGGGGCGTTCCATGAGATGGTGGGTAGCGCGTTGGGCTGCGTTCATCTGACGACGGCAACGTATAGGCCGCAAGGCGCTCAGAAGCGGGTTCAAAGCACTGTAGCAAGAAGGACACCGCGACCTGGGTAGGATGGTGGCGGCGGTTTGTCGCACGCACAATACGACACCGCACATCAGCACAGGGGCGACGCCGTACGAGGCCTTATTCGGAAGACCACCGTACTTCGCGCGGTTGCAAGAGGTGACCGCCACAGTGACAGAGGCGCAGAGGAAACAGAGCCTGGCCGCACAGGTGCGTGAGAGACTGCAAAAGGCCATGCTCACAGATAGGCCGCTCGAGGAGTCGGGCGCGGATGACCTACGGGTAGGAGAAATAGTAGTAGTCTCGATGGAGCCAGGGTCACAGGCAGACGCCAGGGGAGGACCGAAGACACCCGCCTGGGCGCACACCGCGTGGTCGCTACCCATGAGGATAACAGAGTTGAGAAAAACGCAGGTAGTGGCAGAAGGGTGCGACGTGCCGGGGTGGACTCACAGGGACCAAGTGAGAAGGTTGAAGCTGAGCAGGGATCCACTGCTGCGGTGGGCAACCCAAGAGTACGTCTCAGGGCAGCGCGAGCTGCAGGAGCAGGCCGAGAACAGGCCGAAGACGACCGACGTTGGCATGAAGACAGAAGCCAACTAGGATGAGTTCTTAGGAATAATACAACCCTTCAACTGACAAGCCGAGAGGCCGTGTTGGTATGTCAGTGGGCAAGGTCGGCTTTCAGTTGCTACGTCTTGCCCGCCGAGGCTTTTTTGTCGAATAGGGGGGTCAGTAACCGTAGCGATGCAAGTTAGCAGAACCAACACCGAGAACTCTTCATACGACACAGGCAGCACCACGTCAGCAGCGGACCAGTACGACACAACAGTGTAAACAGAATGGATTAGTCTTCTCACCACCTTTGTCGGATACATTACACCCTCGAAAGTGCCCCAGTTTCTGACAGGTGCTTAGTGCGACTTCAAACTACCGCAATT
>NW_011645834.1:26888-28405 GCF_000223845.1 Gregarina niphandrodes | reverse complement strand
GAAATGGTGAAAAGATCGCCTCCGTTAATAGGATCCTTATTCGCGCAAAGTTCCTCGCTCGTCTTTCCTTTGTAAGTATCCACTGTTAGGAACGTGATACCGTCAGATGTCGCCTTGTCATGATAGCAAGTAGTGAATTCGGTGATGTCCGTAATGCCACTGCACGTAGACTCGTCACAAGCCCCTGACTCGCAGTAGAACTTGAACTCATGACTTCCAGCCAGGGCACTTGCAAACAGAATGGAAGCGGTGAAGAGCTGACCAACCATGATTCAGAAAACGAAACTACTGATCTAAAATTAAAAGCCTCCTCTAGGCGGTATGCCGCGTCTCTAGGAGGTGTGTGGTATGTCAGTGAGCACCACGTCAGCAGCGGACCAGTACGACACAACAGTGTAAACAGAATGGATTAGTCTTCTCACCACCTTTGTCGGATACATTACACCCTCGAAAGTGCCCCAGTTTCTGACAGGTGCTTAGTGCGACTTCAAACTACCGCAATCAGGGTTCCCACACATCTCGTTACGAAAAAAACTACACAGCACTGATTGATACACACTCATCATACCTTGAACACAAAGACACCGACTTAGAGAAGAGCGGCCAGGCCCAGAGCAATGGTGACTCCGGCCAGAACCGTAGCCCCGACCCCGCTACCACTCATCACGTTCGAGTCTGAGAATTGCATAGACAACGACGAGTAGGTGATGTCGGTGCACTTCGCTGCTTCACCTTGTATAGTAACGTAGTTGCCAACATGGGGGAACAAGAATGTAAAACTGTTCGTGTTCTTGTCGGCGTACAAAGCCTGCCACTTAACCCCCGTAGCCACCTTCGCATCTGGTACCTTCTTGTCAGTGCACACAGCTGTCTTGAACGCGTCTTCCTTCACACCTTCCACCAATGTATAAGTCATGAAGCTCAGTGTACCCATACAATCGGCTTTTGCCGTGGCGTCCGGAGTGCCATCAACGACAAGCGTGATGTTGTTAGCTGTCCAAGTCGACGGAATCTTAGGGGAAATGGTGAAAAGATCGCCTCCGTTAATAGGATCCTTATTCGCGCAAAGTTCCTCGCTCGTCTTTCCTTTGTAAGTATCCACTGTTAGGAACGTGATACCGTCAGATGTCGCCTTGTCATGATAGCAAGTAGTGAATTCGGTGATGTCCGTAATGCCACTGCACGTAGACTCGTCACAAGCCCCTGACTCGCAGTAGAACTTGAACTCATGACTTCCAGCCAGGGCACTTGCAAACAGAATGGAAGCGGTGAAGAGCTGACCAACCATGATTCAGAAAACGAAACTACTGATCTAAAATTAAAAGCCTCCTCTAGGCGGTATGCCGCGTCTCTAGGAGGTGTGTGGTATGTCAGTGAGCACCACGTCAGCAGCGGACCAGTACGACACAACAGTGTAAACAGAATGGATTAGTCTTCTCACCACCTTTGTCGGATACATTACACCCTCGAAAGTGCCCCAGTTTCTGACAGGTGCTTAGTGCGACTTCAAACTACCG
>NW_011645834.1:25178-26345 GCF_000223845.1 Gregarina niphandrodes | reverse complement strand
GGCAAGGTCGGCTCTCTATTGCTATGTCAGCCAGACTGTGGGCCACTACATCCACGACGAAACGCTGGTGGCTAGACTGTGGGCCTGGATGCCAGCCACCGTCAGAGCGCGTTTGAATGGGTGTAGGAGAGGCCCCGGGATGGCGGTCGAGAGGTTTCTGTCGGACGTAGCTTGGACAGCACTCTGCTGAGCCGGTGCTTCAGGTCCTGGGTCTACCCGGCGCTGGAAGAGGTGTCAGCCCTCCACGATTTGACACGGCTGCACCGCCTGACGAGGCTGCTGGTCCGTTACCGCACAAGGATCACGATTCCGGGGATGTTGTTGCGACAGTCCATTCTGAGCGTGGCGGCAGACGACAGGTGGGCAAGCGGCAAGTGGAGAAGCAGCTGAAGCTCTGAGTCATCCGTCCTTCGAAAAGCGAATGGGCCGCCGCGCCGCACTTCATGAAGAAGAAGACGGGCGACTGGAGGTGCGTTTTGGATTACCGGAGGGTGAACCGAAGCATGACTGCCGACTCGTATCCGCTGCCCCGAATATGGGACCACTTGAGGGCCGCAACAGGCCGTCAGCACTTCACGACTCTGGATATGAACTCGGGATTCTGGAACGTGCCAATAGCGGAGGAGAGCAAGCACCTCACCGCGTTCATCACACCGTTTGGGCTGTTCGAGTTCAATGTCACCCCCTTCGGGCTTAAGAACTCGCCGGCGGAGTTCCAGCGCGCGATGGACATGGTGTTCGAGGAGGTGTTGGACGATCGCACTCTGTGTTACATTGATGATATCATAATCGCGACGGACACGGTGCCGGAGATGATGCAGCGGCTGGAGAAGGTCTTGCGACTGTGCAGAGAGAGGCTTCTACCTCAGGCTAGATAAGAGCGAGTGGCTCAAGCCCGAAGTAAAGTACCTCGGTCACAAGATTGGGTGGCAAGGGATAGCGTGCCAGGAGAGGAAGATAGGCAACGTTCTCAATGCCCCCGCCCCGGCTCAGGGAAGGAACTGCAGAGCTTCCTAGGAGCCGTTGGGTGTCTACGACCCTTCATCCCGCGATTCGCCGAGTACACTGCCCCATGTTCGAGTTGCTCAAGAAGGGCAGGTTGTCCGTCTGGTCGGATGCTCGAGGAAGGCATTCGTGAAGCTGAAGCAGGCGGTAGCCGGTGCGTCG
>NW_011645834.1:24211-25158 GCF_000223845.1 Gregarina niphandrodes | reverse complement strand
AAGGTCTTGCGACTGTGCAGAGAGAGGCTTCTACCTCAGGCTAGATAAGAGCGAGTGGCTCAAGCCCGAAGTAAAGTACCTCGGTCACAAGATTGGGTGGCAAGGGATAGCGTGCCAGGAGAGGAAGATAGGCAACGTTCTCAATGCCCCCGCCCCCGGCTCAGGGAAGGAACTGCAGAGCTTCCTAGGAGCCGTTGGGTGTCTACGACCCTTCATCCCGCGATTCGCCGAGTACACTGCCCCACTGTTCGAGTTGCTCAAGAAGGGCAGGTTGTCCGTCTGGTCGGATGCTCGAGGAAAGGCATTCGTGAAGCTGAAGCAGGCGGTAGCCGGTGCGTCGTTGCTCCACAAGCCAGTTCCAGGAGCGCCGCTCATCATCGAAACAGATGCCTCGGAGGTTGGCATTGGCGCGGTGTTGAAGCAGGTGCAATAGGGTAGAAGTCCCGTTAGAGTTCGCGTGTAAGAAGTTCACCGACGTGGAGAGAAAGTGGGATACGAGAGAGAGAGAGCTCTTCGCCGTCAAGTAAGTTGTATAGAAGTGGTGCGACTACGTAGCGCTCCATCATTTCACCGGACGCACAGATCACGCCAACCTACGCTACCTTGTGGGCGTAGACAAAGGGAAGGTGTTCCGCTGGGCGCTGGCGCTCAGCAGGTTCAACTTCACCTTAGAGTTCCTGGCGGGAGAGAAGAATAACATGGCGGACTGGTTGTCGCGGTACGCAGAGGAAGATGAAGAGTGCGACGCAGAGATCGAGGCAATGGCTTTGGGCCGTAGAGTGATAGGCCACGTGGGCCGACTGCTGCGGAGACATCAGGTGTCGGAAGAGGACTTTATGAGCGAGTACCGGCAGCTGGAGCCGCAAGGAGTGCCTGGGGTGAAGAAGGATGGCAAGTGGTGGCGGCACGTCATGACTGGCAAGGTGTACGTCCCGGTGCGACTGAGA
>NW_011645834.1:21366-23956 GCF_000223845.1 Gregarina niphandrodes | reverse complement strand
AGTGGTCTTAACGGATAACGGCACGAGCTTCGGGGGGCGTTCCATGAGATGGTGGTTAGCGCGTTGGGCTGCGTTCATCTGACGACGGCAACGTATAGGCCGCAAGGCGCTCAGAAGCGGGTTCAAAGCACTGTAGCAAGAAGGACACCGCGACCTGGGTAGGATGGTGGCGGCGGTTTGTCGCACGCACAATACGACACCGCACATCAGCACAGGGGCGACGCCGTACGAGGCCTTATTCGGAAGACCACCGTACTTCGCGCGGTTGCAAGAGGTAACCGGCACAGTGACAGAGGCGCAGAGGAAACAGAGCCTGGCCGCACAGGTGCGTGAGAGATTGCAAAAGGCCACACTCATAGATAGGCCGCTCGAAGAGTCGGGCGCGGATGACCTACGGGTAGGAGGAATAGTAGTCGTCTCGATGGAGCCAGGGTCACAGTGCGAGCGGTCCACGGATATTGACATGACCGACGTTGGCATGAGGACAGAAGCCAACTAGGATGGAAGACAGAAGTCAACTAGGATGAGTTCTTAGGAATGATACAATTTTTCAACTGAGAAGCTGAGGGGGCGTGTTGGCATGTCATGTTGGCAAGGTCGGTTCTCAGTTATTACGTCTCGCCCGCCGAAGCTCGTCTCGCCCGCCGAAGCTTTTTATTAAATACGGGGAGAGCCAGTAACCGCAGCAACGCAAGTTGGCAGAATCGGCACCGAGGACTCCACGACGCAGGCAGCACCACGTCACCAGCGGATCAGTCCGACACAACAGCCATGATTTCCATTTCACGAACCGGTGATTCAACTGGGCGAAGACCTCCCCGTTTTATCGAGTGGCCAGTGCGCATTTGTGGTTGATTTGCCGAACACGGCCAAGTTGAGTGGAAAAAGTTTAGTCGCATTTGATCGTGAGCTTGACCGAGGGACTGCGGCCGTGGGACTTGTCGATGAGACCAAGGTCTCCGTTGAAGTGGTAGCCGGAGTACTGTTCGAACTTGATCGTTGCGGTGGCCAAAGTTTCATCGGGCATGAGCGCCCGGTTGTCCTTGACTGTAATTTTGATCTCGGTTTCGGTGCCTTCTGTCTCGAACGTCCAGGACTCCTCATACTCCGCGGAGGACCCGGAGTCCTTTTTGGTCTGAGTACGGTATGTGCTGTTGCTTCCATAAGATAACATAACAAAAGGGTCGGTGGTATTGCCTCGGCTGTCGTGATCTTCGAGGCCAGAGATCGAGTGAAGTGTTACGGTGACCTTCATGTAGCAGTGTGGGTGTTAAGTAAGGTAATTCAGTAAAGGAATTCAGTAAAGGAATTCAGTAAAGGAATTGAGCAAGGGAATTGGGCGAGTGCCGGTCAAGTTGGTGGGTGGATAAAGCTAAGTTTACTTGAGTGGTTTGATTGGCTGAAAATGTCCCGAGACCTGGTGTCCCAAGACCTTGTGTCCTAGACCTGGTGTCCCAAGACCTTGTGTCCTAGACCTTGTGTCCTAGACCTTGCGTCCTAGACCTTGTGTCCTAGACCTGGTGTCCCTAGACCTTGGGTCCTAGACCTGGTGTCCCTAGACCTTGGGTCCAAGACCTGGTGTCGTAGACCTGGTGTCAGGATTTGGCAAGGTTGGGTTGTTCGCCTATGCATTTGCCGAGAAGAGCAATGGCGGTTTCTGCATGGTCTTTGGACGAGATGGTCCATGGGTGGGTGTACTCATTTTTGGTATTCGTGGGTGTGAGTATAGTGTATAGTTTGCTCAGGTCTGGATTGAGTGGGTGTATCTGATCTTGTAAGTAAAGTGATCTGGATAGTACATCGAAGAATGTGAGTGAGCCTAGATGGTATGGTCTGGGATGTCCAATAAGTTGTCTAGTATAATGCCTAGTGAGTGCACGACCATGTCTAGCATCCCATGAGCCAAGACGATCACTTCCCCATGATGTTCCACCTTTGACAATGTTTGCAACAACATCTTCCGCTGCCAATAAACGTTGCGTCTCAAGTAAACCCTGGGTATAATACAACGAACCGAGCATAGCCTGCAATATACCCTGACCTAATTGACTCGCTTTCCAACGAGTTATGTCACTCTCCCATTTATCGCGCCCTATCTGCAATGTACGACAACTTCGCAACGATGATTTCAAACGCAACAAGAGGACCCGATCTGCCACCTCTCGTCTCTTCTGTCCTCCATATTCAACCACGTAATCCACATAGTACCTTTTAACGCCATAAAATAACTCCGTCAATCGCCGCCACAATCCCGGCTCCACTAACATATCACTAACATATGGCATCTCACGACGACCTATAAAGTAATAAGGATCCCGAGCAGCTTCCTCCAATGCACCCGGAGGAAATCCAAACTCCAGATCCTTCATCAAATCCATCGACGCCTGACGCACCTCAGACGTCATCGTCATGTACAACGCATCCTGACCAGATAGTGCTCCTCCCCGCCCCTCCGGCTCCACATCCTCTTGCGCCATATACTTCGCTTCCACCTCTCTCAACCTCTCCCGAACCCACTCGTCTTCCGCATCCAACACCTCGTCCGGGCCTGGCGGCCCTCGGCCGGGGAGTCCCCGGCCGGGGGGCCCCC
>NW_011645834.1:12095-20153 GCF_000223845.1 Gregarina niphandrodes | reverse complement strand
CCGGCCTCGTTCCCTGGCGCCCCGGCCGGGATGGAGTTCATGAAGACGGTCTACCCCACACAGCCGCCGTGGGCAAGTCAGCCTGCGACTGCGTCATACGCAGCGCCGTATCAGCAGCAGCCGAATGGCTTGTCCTCGAATCAGTCTGGACCGAATGGAGGGCTCATGTACGGAGCTGCCCCCCAGCCGTTTGGCGCAGCCCCCCAGTTCAACAGCCAACAGCCCTTCGGATCGGGCCCGGCGCCCTTCGGATCGGGCCCGGCGCCCTTCGGATCGGGCCCGGCGCCCCTCGGATCGGGCCCGGCGGCGCCTGTCCCGTCCGGACAGACGCTCTACGGGTCTGGTCCAGGGGGTTCTAACGGGTCTTATTCCCCATTGCACCTGGGCAACGGTTGGTTGTATCTTGGTAGTGATGCTTCGTTGTTCCCGTCTGAGGGGTTGGAGTCTCGTGTGCGACGGTACGTGCGCGACATCGCTGCGACTCGATCCCACAACCTGTGTTCAGCCGCGTTCTGGAACAACCCTGTTGCTTTCAACTCCTGGGCCGCCGGCAAGCCAGTGCACGTAAGTCAGCTAAAGGACGCCGGTCAGAAGGCCAAGCACGATCTCCTCATCGGCCAGCTAAGCGAAAACCTGGGCCTTCAACCATCCGACATGGACGACTATGCCGAAGATGATCTCCAAGATAGCCACAGCGGCTACCAAAGCAGCGCCCAGGACGCTGTAGTCGAAACCTTTTAACGTTAAGTCAGTTACCCTTCTATCAACATAAGAGGTAGTTGAAGGCGACATAATCAACATAACCAACATAATCTTTAACGAACACACAACCTAGTGGGAATTGAACCCGGTGGGAATTGAACCCGGTGGGAATTGAACCCGGCAGGTACAAAGTCTGTGGTTAAAAGAGGAGGTCGTCATCGTTGAGGTTATATTCTTCGAGCATGTCGAGTAAGTCATCGAACTGGTCGAGGTCATACCCGTCGAGAACTTGGAGGACTTCGGCGGCCACGCGTTGAGCTTCTTCTTCGCCAAGGTCGTGCTCTTCTTGGAGATATTGCTGAAGTTCTTCAGGATGGTCTTGAACGGAAACGAGTCGGATGGGAATGTCGATTTCCTGGTAGACTTCGCGGCCATCCTCATCGAGGACTGCTAGTTCGAAGGTGATGGTCCGATGGTCATCTTCTTCGTCCTCATCATCGTGGTCCCTGGGGGTAAACAAGTTGTCTTCGAGACTGAAGGATTCTTGATCCCCACGAGGCGTAGGCGAAGGCAAGTCCAAACGCACTTTGCGACTGACAGTCTCTCCCGTCTCAGGGTCTTCCGTGACCGTGATAATCGTTACGTCACGAACCAAGTCCATGACACTAGCCTCCACCTGCCCCAATGTGTCCGCCACGATCGCCGCAATCTCGCCGTCCACAGGCACCTGTCTCAATGCGTCGATTACCGAATCCGCACTCCCCAAACCCTGCACTGGTGCGTTCGAATCCGTGCGTTGCCCACTTGCGCGCTGCGCCGCCAGGTTCTCGGCGGACACCGTGTCCACCCAGCCGGCGTCCATCTGCAACGGAAACGGCAGCTCCGGCCCATCGTCCGTGGGAAGCAAACCAGCGGACAAGCCTCTATTCTCGCCTTCATTGCTCCCTCGACCCTCCGAGAGGCGACTGCTTTCGCTCGCCCCGCCATCCTCAACTCCAGTCTTCCCTTCGCGTCCTGTTTTCCCCTCACCTACGGCTCCACTTTCCTTCTTCCTTTCGTCTCCCGCTCTACTCTCCGTCTTCCCTTCGGCTTCGCCTCCGAGGACGACTGCATCATCGCGGCCTTTACTGCTGCCGAGTCGTTCGTCTAGTCGTTCCTTAAGTTGTTTTAGAAGTGAGTCGCGTTCTTCTTTGTTCAGTTGTATCCGATTGTGCGGTATCTGAACTAGTTCGGCTTTGGCAAATTCGTGGAGTGCGTATCGAGTAGAAAGGTATCGTCGGTGCATCTGTTGGGCGGAGACGAGTGCTGCTTCGCGGGGTAAGTTGCGTACGGCGACCACGCGTACGGCGCTGCGGAGTGGTCGTAAGTCTGAGTTCACGACAGCGCCATCTCGAGTCAAAAAGGCGCGGCCGCGATTCTCAGCGAGGGCACGGTTTACCGTGAGAACCCAACTTGCATCGTACGCCGTCTGTGCCGCCACCGGTAGTTGAAACCCACGTGTCACTGGCGCGCCCTTGTCCAACCCTACCGAACGTGCGTTCTGTCTCACACGCAAAGGGGCTGTCCCGTAAAAGTGCAAATAGTAATGCAACCGTCGGTTCGGCTGGGCAGGGTCCTCAGTGGGGGAAGGGTCGCGGGTAGGGGACGGATGGTCCTGAGTAGGAGAAGTGTCGTGGGTGAAGGAGACGGGGTCGAACGAGACGGGGTCGAACGAGACGGGGTCGAAGGAGACGGGGCTATTCGGGTCGTCAGTCGCTTCCAAGATAACTGTGTTAGCCTCCACGTCGGGCTCCACCTTGTACAGGTCGGTGTGGCGAACGGCCTCGTTCAACAAAGCCTGGAAGTTGGCCCCATGGAACGTCGAAACAGGGTATCGGATGCGATAAGTCGGCACTGGCAGATTCAGATCGATGTAGTTAAGACGCAGCGGGGCGTAACTGGGCAGTAAGGAGGGGATGTAACCCCGCCTACGATTGTTCATGTATGCGCGATCCAGCCGTCCGGATTCCGCTGGGTCACTGGTTCGATTCCCGGCTTTGTCGCTGATTTCGATAAAGTCAATGCGCTGGAAAAGCGACCCCGTAATTAGTTGTCCTTGGCTCAGCTTGGACTCGAACCCGCGCAGCGCATATCGCCAGGCGACATTGAGGTTATCGCACTGTCCTCCGCGACGGTGTTGGTGCAGACAGTTGTAAAGCTGGCCTTCTCCTTCCGTCACGTTATGGACTGTGTAACCAGTCATTATCATATCCGCCCTTGAAGGACGATCATCCCCGCCTTCACCTAAACCCTCAGGCATTGTTGAGAATCCAATCTCCGAGACCACCATGGGCGGTTCGAGATGTATCTCGCCCCGTTCGCTCAGGAGACCCGCGTTGTGCCAGGCACCCTTGAGCGAGAGCACGTGACCCGGCGGCATGTTCTCAGTGCTTTGCGCAGACAGCCAGCCGGAGAGGGATTGCGGATACGACCAGCGCCAGTCGTCACCGGCCGCCACCTGCAGCTCGATCGGCGAGATCTCGCTCGACAACAAGCGCAGGTACGAACTGTACAGCTCCAGCCGACGAGGCGACAAGGCGTCCACCTCCGCGCTGGTAGCACTGCCCACTTTGGTATCTTCTGTAGTGCTGGCGCCGCTAGACTTCTTGTCTCCGTAGATCTTATCCCCCTGGATCTTGTCCCCGTAGGCCTTGGCCGGTCGGCCCGTGACGCTGTGTAGCCACTGGCGGACGTTCAGCCAGGGCGGAGGGCGGAGCCAGGGTCGGCCGAGGGCCTGGCGAGTGAGTGCGCGAAGCCAGGTCTTAAAGGAGAAGGGTCCGCGGCGGAGGTCGCCATGCCGCGGTCGCGTGGTGCCGAAATCCTTACCGTGGATCCAGCGATCCACGAGCACGGGTTCAATTCTCAGGGCGGCCACCACCGGCGGCCAGGTTCGTTTATCGCGGTTCAGCATGGACAGCACCGTCTCATCGTCGCAGCGCGCGCCTTCCAGGGCTCGCTGGGCCGTCCGTTCCGACGGAACGCGTCTCGTCCGGAACCGCGACGGCAACCACTTACCTTCCGACAGCCACTCCACCTCCGGCAACCACCGGATGAGGAGCCGACCGAGGCCCCGGAAAGGACGTGTCTCGGTGCCCCCGGCAGCGACCGTCCGTGCGGCCCCGGACTTTGCCGTTTCGGTCCTTGCGGTGCCGACTCGTGCAGTCCCCGTGGGGGGACGAGGCCGCGATGCGAAGTGGCGGAAGGGGAGGGGCGCGAGAGCCTGGCTTTCAGCACCGACTTTGAGAGCGACGGCAGTGACGGGTTTGCGTCCGTCGGCGGCAGGCGCCGCGGCTGTTTCGAGCGCGAGGCTGAGGGTGCCGGATAGGCTTGCGGGGAGCGGGCCGAGGAGGCGTCCGACGGTGGAGCCGCCGAAGACGCCCGGGTGCGGGTCCTTGTCTGGTGCGAGTGCATACGACTCTGAGTCCAGTAGCCTGTCTAGCGCTTCCGGATCGTTCACGCGGTGGCACACTCCCCCAACCTCTAGGTCGCCGGTTCGATTCCCGGCGGCAGGGCTGCGCACGCAGGCCGGACAAAGCGCGCCCGGCGCACAGAACTGTCGCAGCCAGTAGTCGTAGGCCGCGTCCTGCGGCGCCTCCCCGCGCAACCCACGCGCCTCAGCACTCGTCCGCGGAACCGCGTAGCGTCTACGCCGCTTCGCCGGTGCGAGCGCCCGCGCCAAACCGCTTGTGCGTGCGCGCGACGGTTCCATTCCCAGCGCCCACGTCCGCGCCGGCACCGCCAACAGCTGCGGGAGCTCCGCAGCCATCAGCCAACGACTCAGCACCTCCAACGGGACCCCCGATAAAGCACCTCGCGGCTCGGAACCCAGCGGGTGGGCCCCCAATTGCGCGTCTAGGAGGCGCGTGAAGCGATGGGTGTAGAGGTTGGGTCCGCGGAGGCCGGCGGCGTCCCAAAGAAAGTCTTCGATGCGCGAGTCGTCGACGGCTGCGCAGGAGCGGCCGGCGATCGAGTCGCACACACTGCGCGAGCGGCGCCGTGCGAACAAGGCGCCACGGTGCGCGCGCCACCACGCACCTAGGGCGCCGGTTCGATTCCCGGCGGGCGCCAAGCGCGGCAATACACGTGTCGCATCTTCGCGCCAACTGGCCACCTCCCGCACTGGGAACTTCACTCGCTCCCGCGACGCCGCGTTCAAACGTTCGGAAGCACTCGGGTTTAGACCCGCCACACACACCCAGAACACGGCAACGAACATTTTTTCCACGCCCATTTGCCACGGCCCCGCCCACGCCCCCCGACTTGCGCAAACGTGTTGCACACGCGTGCGCGCTACATTTACCCACCGGCCATGCTTTTCACCTGATATGTGGTGTCTCTCTCACCCGAGTGCGCTGAAGCCGCTGAAGATGAGCGAATGCTTACAAAAAGAACACAGGCTTGCGCACGCACGCACGCACGCACGCACGGGTAGGACCTACATGGCAAAGTTTCCCACATGTGCCTTGCCTACCGGATTCAGTCTTGACAGCCGGCGGACCCGGCTAGAACTAAGCGATGCAGTTTATTTGTGTACGCACAAAGGAACAAACTCGAAGCTGGACACCGTAAGATCCCCCGTTCCAACTCTGTTCGGAGTCAGTGGCGTCCAGGCATTATGCTGGTTCAGGGCCGTGTTGTCCCGCAATGTAGTGCTCTGCTAGTGTCGTATGACACCTCTTGCACCGCCGTAAAGATTTTACGCGAAAAGATTTTCGGAGGATCACTCGCGATGTCTCTACCTAGCTCTCCCTTGTTCGAATCACGTCTCTGCCAATCCGGAGTGCGTTAGAATATCGCTCGTCGTGGATGGTAGTTAATTAGGGTAGACGAGGAATTAAGGTAATTCGTTACGTCTTGTTGTGGTCGTCGGGATTCGAACCCGGATCCGACTGGTTGCACCCGATCGGAAGCGACCGTCCCCTGGTTCGCCGTAAGCCTCCGTCCCTTCTCCGGATGCACCGCTCCATAACAATGACTGAGTGACGCTCCTGAACTGCTGTGTTCCTCAATGCAAGTCTAATCCTTCAGGTAGCCCACGGTATACTAACCACTTTACCCGTTCTTGACGACCGGCCTGCCTGCCTCGAAGACCGCCCGCTCCTTTCACCCGCTTGCCCCGGGGGCGGCAGCTGCTGTTACAGATGGTCCACCATATGGCTTGTACACAAGGGAAGGCAGCCTAAGTATCCTCTTTCGTTAAGAATGGCTTCTTCAAGAACTGAAAATTCGGGTCCGATCGGTACTCCGTTACCGTAAGGGAAACAGACGTGTTCCACTTCTGATCTCCAATCGCCGCGTGCACAAATGAGTGTTCCCTCACCCCATTTTTTAGTACAGGGTTCGCGGAAGGATGACCCCGGCGGCAGCAAATCATTTCTGTCGGGCACGTGTCGGACACACTCCTGCCACGGTTTCTCCAGTGCAGACAAAACGGAAAACGCTTTGGAAGACTTCACTCGTAAATAGGCGGCCGTTAATAACCACCCAGCGGCTAATAGACCGGCCACTCCAATTCCTTTCCATAGTAGCGAACCATTTGGAGGGAGAACGCGCACCGCTTCGATGTCAAAACGGTCCAAGTCAATCGTGGCCCTTCGCATCACGTCTTTCCATCCCTCCGGCACCACCGGTTGCAAAGCCTGCAACCTTCGCTTTGTCAGCTTCATCGAAGCGAACACTTCCAACTCCTCCGAATCAGTTGTCTTCAACACTGATCCCTCATTACTAAACGCCGTCATCAACTTGGACCTACATTCACCGAAAACCTCCCTCCAAACGTTGTCAGCCTCCCACAGATCATTCACCATGTGTTCCATCAAAATTTTCGTGGCCTCCGAACTACCAACGGCCGCCTCCGAACTATCCATGAGCTCCGAACTATCCATGAGCTCCGAACTATCCATGAGCTCCTCCTCTAACGTCTCCAGCCTGTTCTGTAAAGTGTCTTCCACGGTTTTCATGAACCTCTCGATATGGCGGAATACCACCGACTCGGTATACGGAGCAGGCGCCTCAGGAGACCAGAAAAGTCTCAGTCTGCTCGAGTCTTTGCAGAGGTCGAACTTTCGTGACACGTCCCAGATTACTTCGGCAGCACTATTCACCCTGGAGGCATCCGGTTCCGTGCCATGCACCTGGTCATCGAGTCTCTGAAGATCGGCTTCGGGAGCTAGTACAACAGCGTACGCGTGATCCTTTCCGTCAACGCCCACAATCACGAATCGAGCACTCATGTCGTCATCAAGCTCCGGTTGGATCCCCTCGCCTGTCAGCAAAGCAGCCAGCAACTCTTGCGTCTCAACCGCACCTGCACCCGCCACAGTCCTCATGAAGAATAAATTGTCATGTAAATCAGGGCGCGTAAATGTCGATCACCCGGAACGTCGTTGCATGTTACCGGACAGCTTACTACTGGTCCAACAACATCAAAAGCCCCCCGGCGTCGAAACCGTCTCCCATTCAAGACGCAGTCCCAGAGCCTCCATTGATTGGACCGTTGGGTTCCAATACGGTCGCAGCCCTGTTTTCTCACTCACTTAGGTCTAGTCAAAAATCAAGCCGGACGGCGGTGGAGCTGTAATAAGGCGGCAGGTCAGAAATCTCTTTTGATAACTAGACTTCGTCCGACATGCCTCGGCCGATCCATTGCAGCGGTCAAACTAGTCTCTTAATGGGCAGATATAGATCCGGCCTGCCTGGAATCGAACCCGGAACCTCCAGCTCTCGGCGGAGATGAGGCGGGGAAAAGAGCAGCTCTTCTGACGAAGGCTGCACGCAGGTCAGGTTGGGAGAGGCCTCCGGAGAACTGAATGTAGTGGGTAAAGTTGAGGGACCCCGAACTCCATACCTCCCCATGATGACGAACGCCATAAGCCTGAAGTAGCTCTTTGACAGTTGGCAACGGCAGCTGTAGACGGCGATATCCGGCGAGGACAAGACACAACCGGCAACAGCCTCACCCGCGAGGCCTGTTGCTACCGCCTGGTGCCCTACAGCTCTAATTAGCTGTTTTAAGGCCAGTTCCAAGCAATCCTGGAGGTGGATGCACGACGCCTCGGCCAAATAGGGTTCCGCAGCATACTCCGTATACAGCAGTTCCCTCACGGTATGCTATCTTGGCGGAGATGAGGCCACTCAGGCGACATCTACGGTCGATCTCAACCACCGCGCGCCAGTCATCTGCCGTCGTACGTCTGACTAAATTAGGCGGGCGAGGCACAACAACTGACCTTGCCCACTGACACACCACCCGGCCTTGCAACCCACCATGGACAGCTCCGCCACAGAGTTGTCAAGAGGGTTAGTAGCCATCGTGTG
>NW_011645834.1:11205-12075 GCF_000223845.1 Gregarina niphandrodes | reverse complement strand
AGTTCCCTCACGGTATGCTATCTTGGCGGAGATGAGGCCACTCAGGCGACATCTACGGTCGATCTCAACCACCGCGCGCCAGTCATCTGCCGTCGTACGTCTGACTAAATTAGGCGGGCGAGGCACAACAACTGACCTTGCCCACTGACACACCACCCGGCCTTGCAACCCACCATGGACAGCTCCGCCACAGAGTTGTCAAGAGGGTTAGTAGCCATCGTGTGTTAGTGGCTCTCGAGGATCATCCCAAAAGAAGGGTGAGGGAAGAAGGATGGGGGGGCTAGGACCCGACTGTACGAACTCAGTTGGTTACACACAGCTGTGAGATCGCAACACTACTACGGGATGCGTCAATGTCGATGCGGGCATATACGAGTCCTTGCGATAGGAATCCACCGCTGGTCACGCGCCTCTAGCCCAGCACGCACCGCCACTTCTCGTCTTCTTCTTGACGAAGTGCGGTGCTGCGGCCCCACTCGCTCTTTGACGGCCTGATCACACCCATCTCCGGTGGGGGTAGCACGCGCACTCGGTCTCGAACCTTGAGCAATTCGGCTCAGGTTATAAGACGTAACAATTGTGGCAAGTCAGTTCAGTTTTTTGGCTTAAATTTCTGATGAAGGCAAGTGCTGCGCAACCCTTGGTTAATGTGCCGGGGTCTGTAGCACTGGCGGCGTTCGTCGATCCCAATGGGAAGTTGTCTTCTACCGACGGCTGTATTGCGAGGATGGCCGTCGTCTCTGACGGGAAGGGCGCAGCTGAAGTTGTGGTGTTGGCCCCTCCGTCAGAGTTGCTGGAGTCCTGCCTTACTGATTACGACTGGCTTAGTCGTTGGAACCGGCTCCGCGTCTACCACCCGCCCGGGGAATC
>NW_011645834.1:8226-11185 GCF_000223845.1 Gregarina niphandrodes | reverse complement strand
AAATTCTGATGAAGGCAAGTGCTGCGCAACCCTTGGTTAATGTGCCGGGGTCTGTAGCACTGGCGGCGTTCGTCGATCCCAATGGGAAGTTGTCTTCTACCGACGGCTGTATTGCGAGGATGGCCGTCGTCTCTGACGGGAAGGGCGCAGCTGAAGTTGTGGTGTTGGCCCCTCCGTCAGAGTTGCTGGAGTCCTGCCTTACTGATTACGACTGGCTTAGTCGTTGGAACCGGCTCCGCGTCTACCACCCGCCCGGGGAATCCAAACAGCAAGCGAAGGCCTCTGCTCGCATCGAGCGCTTGCTTGCCCGGGCCATGAAGAACCATCTGCACGACGAGGATCCATCAGCCGCCAATGCGGCCTTGAAGAAAGCATTCGGCAGGAAGCTGATGGAATGGCTGGAGACTGAGAATGCCGGAGACACCGAGGTTGACTGGAGCAAGAAGCTGGAGATCACTGATGTGAGGCCGCTAGATGCAGATGAACAAGAACAAGTCCGGGATCAAGTTCCAGCGAAGTGGCTTCCGAAAATTGAGGATTCGATGCCTTTCGTGAATTGCATTGAGATCGAGGGCCAGGCCGTTCGCGAAAGAACCGAAGGCTTCTGGCGACGCCCTGGGTTGTCCAAACGTCTTGGTATTGCGGGTATTGCGACTGCAAGTGGCCTGGCGATTACTGGGTTCCTACTATACCGTTTTGGTCCTCGGGGTGGTAGTCTGTTAGCACCGAGAATAGCAACCAACAGTTCCTCTCCAACGGACACCCCAGGCAACACGACTACGAACACCAGCTCTACGTTGTTCACGACACAATTCCCACCCAAGACGCAATTCCCACCCACGACGCAACTACCGTCCTCATCGCTCCACCCGTATGAGGCCGAGGCCTTGAAGTACCAGCGGGCCCTGGCGCACGAGTGTTCAGGCGTGTCCGGGTCCGACTGCGTAAACCAGTGCCATCCGAATCCGGAAAAGCGACCCGAGCCAAACATCGATGATATCACGACACTACTTTCTGGATATGAGTTGGCGACGCTGCGAGTACCTTCCGGCAGTTGCAACGATGCGTTTCACCGGATGAAGCCCCAATCGATGGTGAAAGCAGCGCCGGGCGGTTGGAAGACGTTAGACTGGTCCCAGGTAAGCGGCGGAAAGGTAATTTGCACCGACGAGAATGGTCAAGACATGACTTGTCATTATTTCGGCGATCCGTTCAAGTACGATTTGCCTACTGTCTGGGATGCGGTCAACTACTACCTGAAGCCCTACCAGTGCCTGTTTACAGACAACGGAGACACAGGTATACGTCTCGAATACAGGGGGGGGCGCGCAAGGGGGGTTGCAAAGTGGGTTGGAGGTGACTTATACGGATTCGACGATGCTCGCGCTCATGAAGTGGGGTACTTAGTAACACATTTGAACAAGGGGCCTATTGTCTTATTCAACAAGATAATTCAACAAGACATTCCCGTTACCTATTGTGACAGCGACGGTCCGACATGTCGGACAAACGTATCGGAACATTGTCAATGCCAGATCATAGAGCTGAGTGCTGAGGCCACCACTCCATCCGGCACGAACATTCGCTGGGGGACGGTTAGGGACTACTTCACCAACCAGACTGATTTGGTTAAGTACTATACGTTATTCCAAAGGAAAGAATACAAATTGACAAACTGCCACGTGACGTGCTGGAGAGACTCTGTTCCCAAAGAACACCGTGAAGAGACTATTAGGTATTTCGCCAGCGACTTCGGGCAAAAGCTTTAGAACGCGGGTTCGATTCCCGGTGTTGTCGCGTCTCATCGTACAGGCCCCTGTCTTCTAAGGTGTACTCTTTTCTGTAAAATCTATTTTGATGTTGGGCGCCCGCTATGTTATAGTGGTGCTGCTGTTCTAATGCTGTGAGTGGATTATCTTAACCCTATGCGCACAACTTGAAAGCGGCACAACCCCGGTTCGAGGACAGGGTGGTGCAGAACGCCTTATACCACAGGGGTTAAGACACAAAAAAGGACACGTCAAAGCATTTGATTGAAGTTATCTTCCCAGTAGCTGCTGGCACTCCGAAGGTGATCTTCGGGATCACTACGCCTATAGCACGCGATGTTGCAGTTTGTTAATTCGTATTCCTTTCTTTGGAACAACGTATAGTACTTTGCCAATTCAGTCTGGGTGGTGAAGTAGTCTTTAACCTTCCCCCAGCGAATGGTCGTGCCAGATGGAGTGGTGGCCTCGACTCTCATTTCCATCATATCGCATTGACAATGTTCCGACAGGTTTGTCCGACATGTCGGACCGTCACTGTCACAATAGCTAGTGGGGATAGTCTGTGCCCCAATCTGGCTCATACCCCGTCTGACTTCTGCTCCCCTGTTCATACCATCTGCCAGATACCCCGCTTTCAGAAGTTTCCCATCGTCGAATCCGTACAAGTCACCTCCTAACCGCTTTGCAATTCCCCTTGCGCGTCCCCCCCTGTATTCGAGCGTAGACTGTTCATACGCGTTGTTGTCTGTAAACAGGCATCGCGAGGGCTTCAGATAGTAGTTGACCGCATCCCAGACAGTAGGCAAATCATACTTGAACGGAGCGCCGAAGTAATGACAAGTCACGTCTTGACCATTCTCGTCAGTGCAAACTATCTTGCCACCGCCTCCGCTCAACTGGGACCAGTCTAGCCTCTCCCGGCGCTGCTTTCACCATCGACTGCCGCTTGTCCCTGTGAAACGTATCGTTGCAGCTCACGAAAGGTACCCGCAGCGTCGCCAACTCATATCCAGAAAGCAGTGTCGTGATATCATCGATGTTTGGCTCGGGGCGCTTTTCCGGATTCGGGTGGCACTGGTTTACCAAGTCGGACTCGGACACGGCTAAACAATCGTATGCCAGTGCCCGCTGGTACTTCAAGGCCTCTGCCTCGTACGGGTGGATCGCCGAGGACGGTAGTTGCGTCATGG
>NW_011645834.1:5660-7958 GCF_000223845.1 Gregarina niphandrodes | reverse complement strand
TTTTCCGGATTCGGGTGGCACTGGTTTACCAAGTCGGACTCGGACACGGCTAAACAATCATACGCCAGTGCCCGCTGGTACTTCAAGGCCTCGGCCTCATACGGGTGGAGCGCCGAGGACGGTAGTTGCGTCTTGGATGGGAATCGCGTCGTGAGTAACGAAGAGCTGGTGGCCGTGTTGCCTGGGGTCGCAGTGCCGGATAGAGTAGAGTGGGTTGGAGACGAGCTGTAGGCCGTGGTGTTCGATGGAGAGGAACTGTTTGTTGCTACTCTCGGTGATAACGGGGGGAGACTACCATCCCGAGAACCAAAACGGTATAGTAGTAACCCAGTGATCGTCAGGCCACTTACAGTCGCAACACCAGCAATACCAAGACGTTTGGACAACCCCGGGCGTCGCCAGAAGCCTTCGCTTCTTTCGCGAATGGCCTGGCCCTCGATCTCAATACAATTCATGAAAGACATCGAATCCTGTATTTTCGGAAGCCACTTAGCTGGAACTTGATCCCGGACTTGTTCTTGTTCATCTGCATCTAGCGGCCTCACATCAGTGATCTCCAGCTTCTTGCTCCAGTCAACCTCGGTGTCTCCGGCATTCTCAGTCTCCAGCCATTCCATCAGCTTCTTGCCGAATGCTTTCTTCAGGGCCGCATTGGCGGCTGATGGATCCGCGTCGTGCAGATGGTTCTTCATGGCCCGAGCAAGCAAGCTCTCGATGCGAGCAGAGGCCTTCGCTTGCTTTTCGGATTCCCCGGGCGGGTGGTAGACGCGGCGCCGGTTCCAACGACTAAGCCAGTCGTAATCAGTAAGGCAGGACTCCAGCAACTCTGACGGAGGGGCCAACACCACAACTTCAGCTGCGCCCTTCCCGTCAGAGACGACGGCCATCCTCGCAATACAGCCATCGGTAGAAGACAACTTCCCATTGGGATCGACAAACGCCGCCAGTGCCACAGACCCCGGCACACTGACCAAGCGTAGCGCAGTACTTGTCTTCGTCAGAAATTTAAGCCAAAAAAACTGAACTGACTTGCCACAATTGTTACGTCTTACAACCTGAGCCGAATTGCTCAAGGTTCGAGACCGAGTGCGCGTGCTACCCCCGCCGGCTCGTGGGCTTGCTGTTGCGGGTCCCTCGTCGCCAACATTCCCTCGTGGTTGCCTGGTCGCCCGTGGTGGTGTAAGTGGTCACCTGCTCGTCACAGAGCCTGCCGAGGTCGTGGTAATGGCCAGCGGAAGGCGAACGACACGACCGACCTACACCACCATGAGCGACCAGGCAAGCACAAGAGGGATGGTGGCGACGAGGGGCTAGCAACAGTAGACTCACGAGCCGGCGGGGTAGCACCGAGAACGGCCAGGAGGTGGAGGGTTGCTATTCGATCAATGACGTGTACATTTCAGTTGAAGGTGAAGGCTTCGCTGATCAGACGGCAACGAAGAAGAGGCAGACAGCGAAGTGGAGGTGATAGCTGATTGGTTTGGGGCTGCAGTCATGTCGCAGTGGACCGCGGCTAGTTGAAGGACGAAGTGGCGACAGGATGCCGGGTGGCGGGACCACCGAGTCACCTGGTGCTCGATTGGTGATTCATGAGACCGAGAGCCAACTTGTGATTTTTGCGACTCACGATGCGCGCATAAAAAGTGTGTGCAAACAAACACACGCACAATTTTTCCAGACGAATTCAACTCCTCAACCGCAAGGAAAGGGGTTCTCAGGGAGGAGAACGACCAACTCACCGAGACGATCCTCTCGCGGGAGGGTCTCTTTAATTGTTGGTCGGCCAACGTATGTCAGAGGGCCGTGTCAACTATGTAGGTCGCATCAGCAGCTTGCTGGTCCGTCGGCGAGGAGGAGGGATGGGTCTTGCCGAGCGCTTCGGGGATCGACGGTCCGCCTGTTGGCTTCTTCGCTAACATAAACGTGTGATTTGAGTATAAAACAACCGTTCAGTTTCGATCTGTTCTATTGGTCAACGTAGTCCAGCAAGTTGTGCTGGTCACAGAGCAGCTCATCAAGAATGCACCGGCATTCCTCTCCAAAGATTCTGGTCAGATCCCCGAAGGTCAATGACGCGCAATTCGCATCCAAGGGAATGACCTGCGACTGTGACACTCGTTGGATCACCCAATAATGCATCGAGCCCAGGGTAATCCTAACTCTCGTGCCACACTCCGCATATCATTTGTCAAGACATCCTCTCGGATACCTCGGTCACGATTCTTTATCTGGACGAAAATTGCCGCCATGTTCTGGGGCGCTACGACGTCCTTGACCACTAAAAGGGGCAACACGATA
>NW_011645834.1:1232-4805 GCF_000223845.1 Gregarina niphandrodes | reverse complement strand
CAGCAGCAACGATCATTATAGCAGCCACACCCGACCACTCGCCGCAGCCAAAGTTGAGCTTCTCGCGAGCAACCGTCGTCAACACATGTTGAGCACTGCAGTAGCTCGAAGTTATATGTTTGAAGAAGAACCACCACAAAGGCCGACCGAATTGTGACAGATTGCCTGCGCTATGAAGATCAGCCAAAGACAGTGGATACAACACGTCACCAACGCTGACATCCACTGGATTGATCACAAGAAATGGGGAAGGCATCCAGGGGCGTTCCAATTGAGTCATGGTATATTCCTTGTACGACTCATCTCTGTGGAGAGCGGGGGCAAAGTTTTGAACCTTGGACTGCGTGCTGGCAAAGCAAGCAGTCATGCCCATTACAGTAAATGCCCGTCGGAACAGCCGAAATCGCGGTAACCCACTGGCAGAGAAAGGCTCGAGCAGGGCAGCTGCCTCATCGTAGAGGACCAGGACGCAGCTAACCCGATAGTGCTCCTTGAACTTAGTGATCGCATCCGCTAATCTCGCCTTCGCCTCCGCCCGCAAAAGTGGAGTCAGAGTGCCGCCCACAATCCTCACGTCGTACCCAGGGTTCCATTCCTCCAGTTGATATCTAAACCATTCCGCGTTGGTTAGCGTCTGGATATGAGGGTCTCTGGTGGCCCGGTCCAAGTACTGGGAGAAGCAGTTCATCAAATGGCTGACCACCAGATCTGGATCCGAAGCAGCCGCCTCCAGTATCATTTTCAAAGGCGCGTAACTTCGAGTCTGCCGAGAATACATACTCACACTGTACTCCATGCTGATGTACAGACATCTGAACCGGGTGCTCACCTCGCACAAAAACCGGGACTTGCCCCAGCCACTAGACTGACCGACGGACGTGCTGACTTCCTGATTTGCAGCATTGGTCATGATTGCCATGAAAGCATCTGGAGAAAGACTTCCCGGCTTCGACACGTACTTTTCGGAAAACGCAGCTTTGCAATCTACTAGCCGCCGTGAGTCACCGTCTCCTATTGGGACTGCTGCAGGAGTAGTCTCGGGTATTCTCCTTCAACCTTCCAAGCTCCTCTTCCAACGCCGCCCTTCTACGCTTCTCCATCTCAACCTCCTCTACCTTTCTTCGTTTCTCCACCGCAACCTCCTCTACCACCTTTTCCACCACCGCCTCCTTCTCCTCTACCACCTTCTTCACAACCTCCTCCTTCTCCTCTACCACCTTCTTCATCTCCTCCTTCTCCTCTTTCATCTCCTCCTCCATCTTCTTCACCACCTCCTCCAGCTTCTTCAGTTTCTCCGCCATCCTCATCATTTCCGATCCGCTCGGCACTGCCCACTTCGGAGATAGAACACAATGGCAGGAACGTACTCATAAGGGATGAAACGAAAGGGTATGGGTCCCGTAGGAGTGGCGGATAGGTTCCCATATTCGTCCTGGTGAGATTAAAATTAATCCGGATTTTCGAGGTGTGTTTGAGATGCAAACACGTTACAAGTAACGGGGTTTTTCGCAGACGGAACACGGACACCCTTCTACGATATCCGTGCTTACCTGCCTGCCCCCGGGAGCGCCCAGCCGACGAGTCGATTCATCCCTACCAACACAAGATCCAGTTACGTAATTCCCCGTTGCAGTTCTTCATAGATGAAGCCGGGGCCGAGCATAGTCTACTTCGAAAGCGCTATAGAGAGAGAGCGGGTGTGTCAATTTCAGGGCAAAGCATGCGAACCGACACGGTACTGGGATCCGGCAACCTGCCCCTCACAGCACCAGCCGAGACGCGCATCGGCGAGTACAAGAAGGACGTCACCTTCGCGGTCATGCCGCCAAATGACGTGCCCCAAAGTACGGGGAGACCCCGCCTTTGGACCCGCCAAGAGGGGCTACGACAGTCGCAGTGGAGACGAACCACGCGAAGCAGAAACGGCTGTTTTCAAAATACACAGCAGATGGACGGCGAGCGGCTGTGGGAGCTCCTGGAGGAGTTCAAGGAGACCCCAAGGTGGCGCAGGTCAAGTACGGTTCGAGGTAGCATTGAACACTATCTCGTCTGGACTGGTGGCGGCAGTGGATCGGTATCAGGGCCGAGTTGATCGTCGCACTCCCGAGGTAGTGGCTTAGGGCAGTTCGATCTCCTGTGCCATATTAGACGAATCGCGTGTGCCTACTGGCGGCCTGCAAGCGCCTGGCCTCGTTGATTATCTTAACCCGATGCGAACAACTTGAAAGCGGCCAAGCCCCGGTTCGAGACTTAGCGCTACACAATGAAACGAGGACAGCCACGCCATCAGATGACAAAGCGAATTTGCTTGCAAGGAGGGCAATTAATGTGTCTTGAGAGCGAATGTGCCGCCAGGGATGTGGCTGCATACTTTTCGGAGGCCGCACACACAAAGGTGTGTGCACAAAATCCCGACGCTCCCTGCAGTCAATCCGCTTAACCTTGCTCTTCTGCCAATTCCGGGCCTGTCAGCGGCCACGGTGTGCTATCTTGGCGGAGATGAGGCCACTCAGGTGACATCTACGGTCGATCTCATCAACCGCGCGCCAGTCATCTGCCGTCGGACATCCGAGTAAATTAGGCGGGCGAGACACAACAACTGACCTTGCCCACTGACACACCACCCGGCCTTGCAACCCACCATGGACAGCTCCGCCACAGAGTTGTCAACAGGGTTAGTAGCCATCGTGTGTTAGTGGCTCTCGAGGATCATCCCAAAAGAAGGGTGAGGGAAGAAGGGTGAGGGGGCTAGGACCCGACTGCACGAAATCAGTTGGTTACACACAGCTGTGAGATCGCAACACTACTACGGGATGCGTCAATGTCGATGCGGGCATATACGAGTCCTTGCGATAGGAATCCACCGCTGGTCACGCGCCTCTAGCCCAGCACGCACCGCCACTTCTCGTCTTCTTCTTGACGAAGTGCGGTGCTGCGGCCCCACTCGCTCTTTGACGGCCTGATCACACCCATCTCCAACTGCTCCTTCACCTCCAGCTCCTCACGCAGCTCCGGCTCTAGGTGCCTCATACGCGCGCGCCTTGTGCGGTCGTCCCTTCACCGTGAAACGCGCCTCATACCCGGCCTGCGCCACCTCTGGCAACAGCAAGTCCACGAGCCGGTGGGGGTAGCACGCGCACTCGGTCTCGAACCTTGAGCAATTCGGCTCAGGTTGTAAGACGTAACAATTGTGGCAAGTCAGTTCAGTTTTTTTGGCTTAAATTTCTGATGAAGGCAAGTGCTGCGCAACCCTTGGTTAATGTGCCGGGGTCTGTAGCACTGGCGGCGTTTGTCGATCCCAATGGGAAGTTGTCTTCTACCGACGGCTGTATTGCGAGGATGGCCATCGTCTCTGACGGGAAGGGCGCAGCTGAAGTTGTGGTGTTGGCCCCTCCGTCAGAGTTGCTGGAGTCCTGCCTTAGTGATTACGACTGGCTTAGTCGTTGGAACCGGCTCCGCGTCTACCACCCGCCCGGGGAATCCGAAAAGCAAGCGAAGGCCTCTGCTCGCATCGAGCGCTTGCTTGCCCGGGCCATGAAGAACCATCTGCACGACGCGGATCCATCAGCCGCC
>NW_011645834.1:0-1170 GCF_000223845.1 Gregarina niphandrodes | reverse complement strand
TTGGAACCGGCCCCGAGTCTACCACCCGCCCGGGGAATCCGAAAAGCAAGCGAAGGCCTCTGCTCGCATCGAGCGCTTGCTTGCCCGGGCCATGAAGAACCATCTGCACGACGCGGATCCATCAGCCGCCGATGCGGCCCTCAAGAAAGCATTCGGCAGGAAGCTGATGGAATGGCTGGAGACTGAGAATGCCGGAGACACCAACGTTGACGGGAGCAAGAAGCTGGAGATCACTGATGTGAGGCCGCTAGATGCAGATGAACAAGAACAAGTCCGGGATCAAGTTCCAGCTAAGTGGCTTCCGAAAATACAGGATTCGATGCCTTTCATGAATTGTATTGAGATCGAGGGCCAGGCCGTTCGCGAAAGAACCGAAGGCTTCTGGCGACGCCCGGGGTTGTCCAAACGTCTTGGTATTGCTGGTGTTGCGACTGTAAGTGGCCTGGTGATTACTGGGTTCCTACTATACCGTTTTGGTCCTCGGGATGGTAGTCTGTTAGCACCGAGAGTAGCTACCGACAGTTCCTCTTTATCGGACACCCCAGGCAACACGGCAACCAGCTCTATGTTGCTCACGACGCAATTCCCACCGACGACGCAATTCCCACCGACGACGCAATTCCCACCCACGACGCAACTACCGTCCTCATCGCTCCACTCGTATGAGGCCGAGGCCTTGAAGTACCAGCGAGCCCTGGCGTACGATTGTTTAGCCGTGTCCGAGTCCGACTTGGTCAACCAGTGCCACCCGAATCCGGAAAAGCGCCCCGAGCCAAACATCGATGACATCACGACATTACTTTCTGGATATGATTTGGCGACGCTACGAGTACCTGCCGGCACTTGCAACGATGCGTTTCACCGGATGAAGTCCCAATCGATGGTGAAAGCAGCGCCGGGCGGTTGGAAGACGTTAGACTGGTCCCAGGTAAACGGCGGAAAGGTAATTTGCACTGACGAGAATGGTCAAGACGTGACTTGTCATTATTTCGGCGAACCGTTCAAGTACGATTTGCCTACTGTCTGGGATGCGGTCAACTACTACCTGAAGCCCTACCAGTGCCTGTTTACAGACAACGGATATGTAGGTAACGATCTCGAATACAGGGGGGGGCGCGCAAGGGGGGTTGCAAAGTGGTTAGGAGGTGACTTATACGGATTCGACGATGA
>NW_011645833.1:41109-43063 GCF_000223845.1 Gregarina niphandrodes | reverse complement strand
ATTTGTGACGAGCAGATCATCACCGACAATCTGGATCTTGCTTCCAAGCTCCTTCTGCATGTTCGTCCAAGCTGCAATGTCGTCCTGATCGAAAGGATCTTCAATGGACACCATAGGGTACTTGTCAACGAACTCCATGTACACCTTAACAAGTTGGTCTCCCTTTAGCCACTTCGATTTGTCGGAGTCCTTGTTCTTGAAATCCAAGTCGTACATCCCACCCTCCTTGAAGAACTCGGAAGCGGCAATATCGGTACCAATCTTCACCTTACCATCATGTCCAGCCGCCTTAATGGCTTCCACGAGAAGGTTGAGAGCTTCGAAATTGTCCTGAATGGACGGAGCGAATCCACCCTCATCTCCAACGTTGGTGGCATCCATGCCGTACTGCTTCTTGATGATGCTCTTGAGGTTGTGATAGACCTCAGCACCCATCTGAACAGCTTGCGAAAACGAGGAGGCTCCAACAGGCAGAATCATGAACTCCTGCATTGCTAGCTTATTCCCGGCATGAGAGCCACCATTAATCACGTTAAAAGCTGGCACAGGGAGGCAGAACTTTTCAGTGGGTTTGCCAGCGAGTTTGGCAACATATTTGTAAAGGGGCATCTTGGAAGCAGCAGCACCTGCCCTTGAAATGGCCATTGAGCAAGCGAGAATGGCATTCGCTCCAAGCTTCTGTTTGCACCAACCCCACTCGTTCTGAGTTCCGTCAAGACTTTCAACCATGAGCTTGTCCAGACCCGCCTGGTCCGTAGCATCCTTTCCCACAAGCGCAGGAGCAATGATTGTGTTCACATTATTGATCGCCTTCAAAACTCCCTTACCAAGGTAGGTGGATTTGTCACCGTCGCGAAGTTCAAGAGCTTCGTATATACCTGTGGAAGCACCAGAAGGCACAGCGGCTCTGAAGCACCCTTGCTCGGTAGTAAGATCCACTTCAACAGTAGGGTTACCTCTGGAGTCTAGGATTTGACGAGCGTGAACTGAAACGATCTTAGCAGACATGATGTAGATGCTGATTATTCGACAACCCTTTCGGCAAGTCCAGGAGACGGGCTGTCGGTTTACGTCTCATAGCGGTTTACGTCTCATAGCGGTTTACGCTCCAAATTGATAGTTCAGTGATGACAAAAAGAACTTTTGATTTCTATACAAAAACTGTCTAAAATTACACGCACGGCTTCCTGAAGTGCACACCCGCAAAGCAGGCATTAGTGCCGAGCTCTTCTTCGATTCTCATGATCTGATTGTACTTGGCAAGTCTTTCAGATCTGCAGGGGGACCCGGTCTTTATCTGGCCTGTTCCGAGACCAACGACGAGGTCAGCGATGAAGGTATCTTCAGTCTCACCAGATCTATGGGAGACCATGACACCCCATCCGTAGGACTGTGCAAGCTTCACGGCTTCAATGGACTCGGTTACGGATCCGATTTGGTTCACCTTCAGCAGCAGGGCATTACAAGCGTCATGTTCTTTCGCCCAGGCGATACGCTTGGGATTTGTGACGAGCAGATCATCACCGACAATCTGGATCTTGCTTCCAAGCTCCTTCTGCATGTTCGTCCAAGCTGCAATGTCGTCCTGATCGAAAGGATCTTCAATGGACACCATAGGGTACTTGTCAACGAACTCCATGTACACCTTAACAAGTTGGTCTCCCTTTAGCCACTTCGATTTGTCGGAGTCCTTGTTCTTGAAATCCAAGTCGTACATCCCACCCTCCTTGAAGAACTCGGAAGCGGCAATATCGGTACCAATCTTCACCTTACCATCATGTCCAGCCGCCTTAATGGCTTCCACGAGAAGGTTGAGAGCTTCGAAATTGTCCTGAATGGACGGAGCGAATCCACCCTCATCTCCAACGTTGGTGGCATCCATGCCGTACTGCTTCTTGATGATGCTCTTGAGGTTGTGATAGACCTCAGCACCCATCTGAACAGCTTGCGAAAA
>NW_011645833.1:39723-41089 GCF_000223845.1 Gregarina niphandrodes | reverse complement strand
ATTTGTGACGAGCAGATCATCACCGACAATCTGGATCTTGCTTCCAAGCTCCTTCTGCATGTTCGTCCAAGCTGCAATGTCGTCCTGATCGAAAGGATCTTCAATGGACACCATAGGGTACTTGTCAACGAACTCCATGTACACCTTAACCAGCTCCTCGCCCTTCAGCCACTTCGATTTGTCGGAGTCCTTGTTCTTGAAGTCCAAGTCGTACAAACCACCCTCCTTGAAGAACTCGGAAGCGGCAATATCAGTACCAATCTTCACCTTACCATCATGTCCAGCCGCCTTAATGGCTTCCACGAGAAGGTTGAATACGTGAAGCAGGAAGCAGAGCTGCTAGGGTTTATTGTAAGCGAGGAAGGCATCAAGCCGGACCCGAAGAAGGTGGAATATGGTCCGCCACCTTCTTCGGGTCCGGCTTGATGCCTTCCTCGCTTACAATAAACCCTAGCAGCTCTGCTTCCTGCTTCACGTATTCACCCTTCTTCAGCTTAAGAAACAAACCTTTCTCGCAGCACCTCCCGAGTACCTCGTCAGACGCTCAAACAACGTATCCAAATCATCAGCTACACGACAATATCGTCAATGTACGCGTCGACATTGTTTCCTATAGGACCTTCAAAGACGCAATACATCACCCTCCCAGAGCAATGGTATCGGGTAGGCCTTCAACGCCATCCCCTTGTTCAGTGCTCGGTAGTCGATACACATTCTCCATTCACCAGTTTTCTTACGTACAAACACCGGTCTTGCTCCCCACGAGGAATTACTAGGTTGTATCACACCCATGCTCAACATGTCGTCTATCTGCTTATCTAGTTCCTCTCGTAACTCTGGTCTTAACGGCTTCAACGTATGCTTCACCGGCTTCCCGTCGACTTCGAGCTCCACGCTATGCCGTGTTCTGCCTGTCCTTGGCCGCAACCAACACTTCGAATGTTTTTGTAACAAACCCCAAAGCCTCCCTCTGACAACACCTTCCAGATGAGACGTCATATCTGTTATCAGTTGCTTCGCAACCGCCAACAAATCTTGGTCTGACTTCTCCTCCTCCACCAGTGACACCGCATTGACCTTGTAACAGCTCTCCACATGGAACTGGCACTTACATGCATCGAAGATACCCAGTGCAATCATGTCCGGTACACCCAATATCAGCTCATCGTCCTTGAGCTCCTCGCTGGAATACAGCACAGTCTCCATCCGACGGTCTTTTGTAGCCAATGACGCCTTGAACAACGTCACCTGTTTCCTGGTAAACAAGCCTCTGATGGCACCAGCGCCAGCCTCTTCTAAGCCTAACTGATGTGCGAGGTCCATACTCACGATAGACGTAGTTGCACCCGTATCTAAAAGTGCTTCT
>NW_011645833.1:33375-38860 GCF_000223845.1 Gregarina niphandrodes | reverse complement strand
CTTGGTCGTTCTGCATCTATTCTCAAAGCGACGTCATCGATAATCTTGTCCAGCTCTCTCTCCGACTTCGGATCAAACGTCAGACCTTCTACCCTAGACATACAGCTTCGACGGGTTAACTCATACTCATGCGACCCAGCTTGCTTGGCATCATCTTTCGGCTTGTAAAACCGAAACCGTGCTTCTCCGCAACGATATTCAGCTTCGTCATCGTCGCCCTTGTACTGAGCTACCGCCTCAATCGACCCAATTTGAGTTACCTCCACTGGTTCCCTGCCGATACCGCCACTCTGTTCTGTCGCTAGCAGAACCGCGCAGGTCCTCCGTATCTGAACCTGACGGGCCCGGAACTCAGGCAGCCGTCATGCTCGCGGGTGATAGACTCGACCATCGTTTGCTGTTGTTTAACGGCCCTTAGACACAACATGCACACGACGGATTGAGCTGAATAGCTCGTGGTTCGGGACCGGGCATGCCAGCGCAGACTCAACCTCGTCAACCCGCTGACCTACCGTCACTTGCCTCTTCTCGCTGTCAAACTCTCCCCCGTTCCCTCGGACACTCATTATACGTAACGGTGGAATGTTAGGTGATGTATACGTCTTCTCCCAAAAACCCAGCCGGACCGGTAGCGTTACGTCTATCTGCCCGTTTTCGTCTCACGGATGACTACACGCGGCTAAAGAGTCCTTTAACCCATAAAAAGCTAACGGCAGGGCCCACCCGCGACAGAACACAACGTCAAAAAGGTAAAAAGTTTTTTTGGGGGTTCTGCTGTTACGGGCCCCCACGAGAGCCACAAACATGGTGGACGACCATGTGCCACAAAAGTGGTGGACGACCATGTGCCACAAAAGTGGTGGACGACCAGGTGCCACAAAAGTGGTGGACGACCAGGTGCCACAAAAGTGGTGGACGACCAGGTGCCACAAACATGGTGGACGACCAGGTGCCACAAACATGGTGGACGACCATTGTGGCTGGTCCCGCTGGTGCCCAGGCTTCCTGTTCGACCACGGCAATTGCCAAGAGTGCGTGGCTGTGAGGTCGTCTTTATCAATGACGTGCCCACGGCATTGATAAAAATTGCCGCACAACCTCACACTGTTGGCAAGGTTCTTTCCGGTTGGTTAACAGTGATTTTTAGTTGCTACCATGAAATGTCACATTGGCTGAGTTAGTTATTCATTGACCGACCTGAATTGATGATGTCACGTGGTACCTCGTTGGCTATTCCTTCGCCCTCAGCTCAAGGTCTGGCAGTGCGAACTTGGGTATGGTCGGTGCCGTGATCTTGGCTTATACGAGTGGCGAATTTATCCTGCGGCGGTTTACCTTGCTTCAGGTTGTTTCGGTTTGGCCGGTTCACCTTTCTTTGGGATGTTAATAGGCGGGGCATGTCGGGGCATGTCGGGTCTTTCCCCAAGCGCGGGCACGGCCGCAGCGGTCGCCCTTACAGCTACCAGCATCCGGCCGGCAGCTCTAGGACGCCCGAAAGCAAGCACGAGGCCAGGTGAAGTTGTTCTATGAAGGGACCACGAGGGCGGGCTTCCTATAGCAATCGGGAGTAAAACTGACGCGCACATTTTGTCGTTTCAGATCACCATCGAACAACGAGGGTTGGCGTCAAACAACGACCGCTTGTCCGGCAGCAGGCCCTCCATAAAATACGCGGCAAAATTCGTTCCAAATTATCCGGGACGTCAATGAGACAAGGGACCAAAATTTCCCCAACTGTAATCTACGGGCAGGGAAGCTCAACCAAACCCCCGATCTTGGGCCGTCCTCGCAATTGAACTTACACGATCTCGACCTTCACCTCACAAGCTTGTCATTATCCACAAAATGGTCTAGAGCTAGTAAAACCTCAGGGTCAGTCCGCAGCCCGTGCGGGTATCGATACGTTTCCAAAAGTCAAGCAATCACTCACTTGCCAATCACTCAGGATGAACCGTTCTGACACGCACAAGTATCAGCTTCGTGTATCAGCTTCCAATGTTTACAAAATCACACCGCCTGTACCGGCACAAACATGGTATTTGTCAGGACGAGGTTCGTTTTGCTGAGGGTTGTTACGAGAGTAGGATTCACTCTAAGGAGGTTTTCCTTCCTGTTTGGGCAGATAGTACCCGGGCTCACTGTATCGAAATTGAGTGACGGCCTGGGAACCATCGTCTCAAAAATTTTCGCCACCTTAGCTCAGTCGGTAGAGCGCAAGACTCTTAATCTTGCAGTCGCGGGTTCGAGCCCCGCAGGTGGTTAATTTTCAGCGGCGAACGGGAAGCCTGAGTTTGACCTTGAGCGGTGGATGGACGGGAACAGCTTGGCAGCGGTTGAAGAGTGTGACATTGAAAGTTGTACACTGGCCTACGTCGAATCAGGCGCAATAATCGACTAGTACTTTAAAGCTCGGTACGGCACTACGAACCAGACAAAGAGTCTCGGGATGGGCCACCATGCGCCTTCTGTTACTCAAGCTCCACTGGCTGTCAACTGCAACCTGCTGGGGCGCCCACCTCACAGCTGGTAGAATTTTGCGTCAAAACGCTTGGCTACGCCCCCCTGTTGCCGAAGAACTCCTGGCTCAAGGACTCCTTGCCCAAACAATGGTTCCACTTTGGTTGTGGAATGCTCAGGTTGTGGTTATGCAGTTCGTGTGCCAATAAGGATTTGCAAGTTAGTTGAACCTTCTCAGGTTAGCCATATGAGGTTAGTAGTCGTTAGGTAAATCGTTTGGTTAGGTCGTATGAGTTGTCGGTGGCGATAAATATATCGTCTTTGGTAGAATCGAGTGAACTCCGCGAATGGTAGCTGATCGTTACCATGGTATGATCGGTCGTTTGTTGCGCCCCATTGGCATGCAAGTATAGGCACAGTAGTTGTTGCGGTGTTTGAATGCGTATGTGCCCACTTGGTCTTGTGGTAGTGGTATCGCATGAAAGGCTTTGGTTAAGTCGATCTTGGCGGTTGCTGCACGCCCCATGTGATAATGGGTCAGCAGGACTGTATATTCGGGAAGCGTCCGTGGTCGTCTATGTGCGGTAAGAGTGGTCTAACTCAAGTCGTGGGTAACACGGTCTTTGACAACCCTGGTCGTTAGCGTGAAGTGAGGCGGCGTAGTTAGTTAGGTCAGTTTCTGTTGGCGTAGTAGTGGAGTTATCCATTCATCAAAAGTTCTCAGTAGTGGTTCAGCGTTCTGTCATGGTAAGTTGTTCGGTGTGTACCCTTTCGGTAAAGGCAGTGTAGGTAGGTGGCAGGCTCCCCAGTGACAGACTCCCCAGTGACAGACTCCCCAGTGACAGACTCCCCAGTGACAGACTCCCCGATGACAAGTTCAGTCGGAGGTCCAGCACCCGCGACGGGGCACCACGGGGCGGGGCACACCCTCAGGGGCGGAACGCACTACCAGAGGCGGGCTACGGCAAGGAGATATCAACACGGGGCATGGCTAAGAATAAAATTTTGGGCGTCTTCCGCACATAATACATTACCTAGGCCGCAGTTGTGGTCGTGTTGCTGTTCGGTGATTGGAATATCGAACGCATCGAGCGGGTCGTCAGCGACGGGTTGCCTAGGGGCATCACTGGCGCAAAAGCTATTGGCACAAGAGTTATCGGCGCAGGACACGTGTTGGGACTGGGAGAGTTTGGTAGGGAAGAACTCTCTGGACTATGATGCGTACTGGATCAGTCGGTTCTGGGAGCGTTTGAACGAGGAAGGGGTTCTTGTCAGGAACCCGATCGGCCGGGATTTAGTCAGGGGTTCTTGTCAGGAACCCGATCGGCCGGGATTTAGTCCTGAGTCTTGGACCTTGCTCTAGAGGGAATTGAGACAAAAAGTCTCGCTGGCCCCCACGACTTCAGTGTCTCAAATATCCTACAGACCCGATCCGCCAAAAGGGCCCCAACCCCGTCGCCGTGATGCAGCAGACGTTGTCACAGTTACCCGAGACGTCCTTTCAGGAATACGAGGTGTCGTCTTGGGACGCTCCCGTGGCTGACCGACTGGAGTTATCCGTCGAGATGATGTGGAAACAAAATCGAGTTTGGACCAGTCAGTGTTACGACAGATTATTCCGTATGCACCAGCCGTCCCCCCGGTGGCATCTCGCCGATGGAAAAAAAAAGGCCGGATGCGTGGCAATCTTCGTGAGTCGCAGTTGTGGTGGCGTTGTTCTGTGCTTGGAATGTTGTACTCGTTGGATGGACAGACCGATCGGTTAAGCGTGCCAGCGACGGAGCCATGGGCGCGAGAGGCGTGTGCGGTAGACGAGTCCTGGGACTGGCGGAGTATGTGTGGCAAAGACTCGGTGGACTATGAGGCATACTGGATCAGCCGTTTTTGGGTGCCCTTGGACGCAGACGGGTACGACATCCTGGCCGGAAAAATCCCGGCCCGACGACAGAGCCGCTGGAGCAAGTGGACAACTAACGTGTCCTTATTGCGGGCGGCGCCCGGTCGCCCGGGATTCAATGAGTCTTGGACTTTGATTAGAGACAAAGAGGTGCCGTCCTCGCCAGGAGGGCCCCTGTTCAGGCCGACGTTGGTGAAGGCCTTGATTGAGAAGGGGCCCTTCGAGACCGCCTTTGAGGCCCATGACGCGCTGCATCGATCGATCCCGAGAGAGTCGTGGAAGAGGCTAAGGACTCTGAGTCCCCAAAGCTTTGACTGTTGTACGCTGGCCTACGTGGAGCTGGGAGCAATACTCAATCTCTACTTCAGCGCCCCCTGTGGTGTCGTGGATCGTCAAGTCCAATCTTCGTTGCTGGAAAAATTCGGTCAACGCTCAGATCTTCGAATCAAATGCTGTCACTGGATCACAGGCTGCCTGTTGCAACACGCGGAGGCGCCGAGCCAGCCCCTGATCGACCTCTGCGTCAACAAACTCGGGTACCTGCCGGGAAGAGCAGGCATTCTAGTGGGCACCAAAAAAATGGGACCAGGACTGCAGTGTCTCCGGCCGTATCCAGCGCCGTTCACCTATCACGGCGACAACCCAGCTGCCGCGCTGCAGGAGACCTTGTCACAGTTACCGGTTGTGTCCGTCGACGAATACTCGAACCTTACTGCAACAACACTCCTCCCCTTCCTCCTCGAGCGCCAACCAGCCGTAGTCGGCCAAGGCGCCGGCTCCCAAGTGGGAGTCTCTCAGGCCACTATGTTCCAGGTCGCAGCGGCAAGTTCGTTTGGCCAGGAGGTTTGGGATCAGGCTTTGGAGGAATGTCTCTCGACCGCGGCATTCCACGACGAAGACACCCACGAAGGGTCGGCAGCGGCTTGGGGACCGACGACGGACACATGGGGACCGACGGACGCTTGGGCACCGGCGACGAACACTTCGGGACCGACGGACACTTGGGGGCCGACGACGAACACTTTGGTACCCGCGACGAACACTTTGGGACCGACGGACACTTGGGGACCGACGACGAACACTTTGGGACCGACGGACACTTGGGGACCGACGACGAACACTTTGGGACCG
>NW_011645833.1:26322-33220 GCF_000223845.1 Gregarina niphandrodes | reverse complement strand
CGACCGCGGCATTCCACGACGAAGACACCCACGAAGGGTCGGCAGCGGCTTGGGGACCGACGACGGACACATGGGGACCGACGGACGCTTGGGCACCGGCGACGAACACTTCGGGACCGACGGACACTTGGGGGCCGACGACGAACACTTTGGTACCCGCGACGAACACTTTGGGACCGACGGACACTTGGGGACCGACGACGAACACTTTGGGACCGACGGACACTTGGGGACCGACGACGAACACTTTGGGACCGACGGACACTTGGGGACCGACGATGAACACTTTGGGACCGACGGACACTTGGGGGCCGATGACGGACACTTTGGGACCGACGGACACTTGGGGGCCGATGACGGACACTTGGGAACCGATGTGGGGACCGATGACGAACACTTGGGGACTGGCGATGAACACTTTGGGACCGATGACGAATACTTGGGGACCGACGGTCGGGTGGGGCACCCACTTGCTGCATGGTCCCCGTCGACTTGAGGCGGATGAGGAATTCACGTCCAACCACTCAATTCAGAAAAGAACAATGTCGCAAGAACCTTCCGGAACCGCGAGGAAGAGGTTTGCACCTGATCGTTCACTTGCCACCCATGAAAGAGCCCCAGCGATCAAGTGCCTTGAACGGCACAGCTAGAAACGGAGCCGCTGACCCTGACTGTGTTGCCGCCGGTCCCCAAGTGGGCAGCGTCTATTTGGAGATCCAAGCCTTGCAAGAGGTGGTGGAACGATGGCCGGCCGACTGGTGTTGTTCGCTGAGACAGGGTGGCAGCGAAATCAGCCAGCTTGAGTTGGTTGTTAGGGCAAGTCTGGCCGGTGACAGAAGCGGTTCCCCATGCGAAGGAAGCCGTTCCCCATGGCGCACGCTTGTCATAAGCATGCGTTGGTAAGATGGAAAAATGAAGCACCAGCAGACGAGTGGCCCTTAGTTACTGAGAGTACGGGCAGGCGCGGCACCTCGGTGGCCTGGTTAGCAGGATTACCTGCTAGAGACCCCCGTGGCAGCTGTGATGTGACCAGTATCATTGTCAAGCTGTAGACCCTGGCTGACGAGAAACCTTACTACAGTGAATGACTTTTTTGGTGGTGTGTTCGGGACATGGTCGGCTTCAAGTTGTTATGCCTCGCTTAAGATTTTTAAAGAGAATAGAGAGTGAGCAACCGTAGATGCAAGTTGGCAAAATCGACACCGTCTTATGACGCAGACAGCACCACATCAGTAGCCGACATGTTCGACAGAACATTTAGGCTGATACCACAGGACCAGAGTTGGACGGCGAACAGTTGAGCTGCGAACAGTTGTGTGTTGTAAAAAATTGGCCGGATGCTTTCATCGCGGCACACCAAGCGAATCACAGCGGCGTTCTTCAGTGCTCGGGATATTGCGCTCGCTGGGCGGATTGGTTAAGGGAGCTTGCGGCGATAGAGCCGTGGGAGCGAGAGCCGTGTGTGGAGAACGAGTCCTGGGATTGGCGGAGTATATCTGGCAAAGACTTGTTGGCATACTGGGTCCGCCGTTTTTGGTGCCCCTGGACGCAGGAAGGGTACGAAAATGCTGGCCTATCTATGTGTAGACGGGAGCACTGTTGGGTGAGCATGTACTTCGACGCCCTGGACGCCTCGTGGATCTGCTCTGCTCTTCGTTGATGAAAAAGACGGAACAATCTATGACCGGCTGCCAGCCGCTGGTCGATCTCCATGTCAATTCACTCGAGCACACGCCCGGCAAAACAGGCTACCAAATAGCCAAATGGGTCACTGTAAAGTTGCCGGTTGTTTGAACCGCTTACGGCTCCCACCTGCAACAGAGGTCACTCCGCTGTGAGTGTGCGCACGCACTGGCCATTCACTCTCACTGGCCATTCTGTCTCGCGGGCGTCATCCGATAATTAAAAAGTGGTCCGATGCGTTGTCCGTGCGGTACACTTGGCGACTCAAATTTGTTGTGGTATTCTTCAGTGCTTGGGATCTTGCACACATTTGATAGACAGCCCGATGGGTTAGAAGAGTTGCCGGCGAAGCTAGAGGCATGTGCGGTAGACGAGTCCTGGGACTGGCGGAGTATGTCTGGCAAAGACTCAGTGGACTATGAGGCATACTGGATCAGCCGTTTTTGGGTGCCGTTGGACGCAGACGGGTACGACATCCTGAACCGCCGGACCGCGATGCGCGCACGACACCGCCACCGGTACTGGACCAAGGCGGGGTACTTATTGCGCGCGAAACCCGGTCGGCCGGGATTTAGTCCTGAGTCTTGGACCTTGATTGGAGGGAATTTAGACAAAGAGGGGTCACTCACGAAAGCTAGACCCGTGTACATTCCCGTGTTGGCGACAGCCAAGTATCTGAAGGGGCAATTATCGCCCTTGAAGTGCAATTTTGAGGCGTATGACGTGCTGCATCGGTCGATCCCAACAAAGTCCTGGAAGAGACTAAGAACATTGAGTCCCCAAAGCTTCAACCGCTGTGCACTTGCTTATGTGGAACTCGGCGCAATACTCAACCTGTACTTCGACGCCCCCTGCGGCACCGTTGCTCAAGAAGTCAGGTCCTGGTTGCAAAAGAAAATCGGCACTCGCTCGAAAGGCGAAAAAGGCAAGCTCCGCCACTGGATCACAGGCTGTCTGTTGCAACATGCTCAGGTACCGACCCAGCCGCTGGTCACTCTCTGTGTCAATCAACTCGGGTACACGCCCGGCAGAACACGCTACCAAATCGCAGAACACGATGAAGAAACCAGGGTCACGCGTCTCCAGTTTCTCCAAGGGAATCTAGTGCCGTACCGCCACAAGCACGACAACCCTGCCTCTGCCCTGCAGCAGACCTTGTCACAGTTACCCGTGGCGTCCCTTGATGAATACTCGGATCTCACTGCAGAAACGATTCACAACTTCCTTATTGGTCGCCAACGAGCCGTAGTCCCCCTGGTCGTAGTCCCCCAAGTGGCATCTCCGGTAGTAGCCTCTCAGGTCGCCAGCTCTCAAGTGGGGCTCTCGCAGGTCCCTCAAGTGGCCTCTCAGGAGGCCTCTCAGGAGGCCTCTCAGGAGGCCTCTCAGGTCGTCAATACTCAGGACGCCAAGCCCGAGTTAGCAGCTGCCGCAGAGGCAAGTTCACTGGGCCAGGAAGTTTGGGACCAGGCGTTAGATGAATGTCTCTCGACCGCGGCAGTCCACGACGAAGACGCCCACGAAGAGTTGGCAGCAGCTTGGGGACCGACGACGAACACTTGGACACCGGCGACAAACACTTGGGGACCGACGATGAACACTTGGACACCGACGACGAACACTTGGACACCGATGACGAATACTTGGGGACCGACGGTCGGGTGGGGCACCCACTTGCTGGATGGTCCCCGTCGACTTGAGGCGGATGAGGAATTCACGTTCAACCACTCAATTCAGAAAAGAACAATGTCGCAAGAACCTTCCGCAACCGCGAGGAAGAGGTTTGCACCTGATCGTTCACTTGCCACCCCACCGCCCCAGACCCAGCGGTTTGGCCTCCAGCTAAGTATAATATGCGACCTGGCCCCTCCTGCTACCGCCCTCTTGCCGCCGGCTATGCTGCCGCCGGCTGCCCAGGACATACAATCGCAGACAAGTTCTCTCCAGACGGTGGGTGCAGTTAATTCGAGCATGCCGGGAGGGAGTACGTGGGCGGCATAGTATAAGTTGTTCCATGCTTGCCATGCTTCTCGGCAACTTTTGATTATGACGGGTTTGATTATCAAGTCAAAAATCTATGAGGACGCAGGAAGCAAGACGACGCGAGCCCAGGAGAAGACTGGCGCTTGTGGCGCAGTTGGTGACTGAGAGTGGGCTCCGGCAGCCGGTCGATGACTGTGTGGGGGGTGTATTTGTATTGGCTGATCGAAGCCGGCGAGTGGGGTTGCGATGCCTGGTTTTGGCGCCCGAAGAGGAGTTGCTGGGAGTGAGCCAGGCGCTGGAGTGGGGCCGCAATCGAGGGCAGGTGCCAGAGGAGGAGACACGGCTGAACCAAGCCGCGCTGGAGAGGAGTTGGCTCGAAGTTCCGCGAAGAATACAAATGTTTTATGACCCGGGCTGCAGGGACGCTTTGGCCGAAGCTCTCGTCTTGCTGGATGTGAAGCAGCATGTCCGGACCAAGTGTCCCGACCGCCGGCTCTGTGTGGAGCCATTCGACGCAATTTGTCTCGAGGCATTCGGCGAGCACTTTCCGGAAGGGCTGGACTGGCACGACGGCAGCGAAGCCCTGCAACTACTTGACTGCAGGCCCTTGACCGCATCGGAACTATCGAGGATTATCGAAACGGTTCCTGAAGAATGGAAGCCGGCTCTAAGCAAATCATTTTTCCGACCAAACCGACAGGAGGATCTTGAAAGGGGCTGCCGAAGAGAAAAGCGGAAGAACTCGATTCCCTGCCGTCTTGCTGCTTGTGCGGCCATTTCGGTCGGCGCTGGAATCGCTTTGTGTCCCCTGCTGTGGTTCCTTGGCCATCTCCACGTGGGACGTGGCCGTTTCCGACTGCGAGACCAGAACACGACCACCACGTTGAACATGACTGAAGACCTGGTGTCCGAAGCCACGTCGTTCGTAACAAGCCTGTTCGACCATGCCATGAACGAGACCTTCAGTTCAACAAATGCGACCACAGTGAGCATCCCGACGACGACGAGGATCCCGACGACGATGAGCATCCCGACGACGACGAGGATCCCGACGACGATGAACATCCCGACGACGATGACGATGAACATCCCGACGACGATGAACATCCCGACGACGATGAACATCCCGACGATGATAAGCAGCCCCACGACGGTGAACAACCCCATGACGGTGAGCAGCCTGCTGGCCTCATGGAACTCGACGACGCGCTTTTTTAGGCGCGGCGTTGAAGGAGGCTCCCATCCGGACGACCAAGAGCACGACTGAGAGTCCGACTGGTGATTCATTAGGGTTGCTGATCTGGGTATTTTCACCTGGTCGCGGGACTCGACGAAAGAGACAAAGGGAACTGCTTCATAACAAATGCCGCAATTTTTAGAACACGTTCAACACTTCAGGACTGATGTGTTGCCTCAGGAACTTCAGAACTGGTGTTGCTTCAGGACTGAGGTGTTGCTGGCGTCACCAATTCTGGATGCTGCGATTCGGGGGTGCTTTGCCAACTGACCAGCTTGGACAAAACGCAATGCCCGAACTAGTGGTGCTCTGTCGTGACTTAGCGAGAGCAGCGCATCGTGGAATGAGCGGTCGCCCGGCAGCACGTGCCAAGTATATTAGCTTGAATTGGAACCCGGGACGCGGTGTAATTTTTTTCCCCGATGCTGGTGGCTGTCGCTGGACGAAGATCAGTCTGTGTGTGGCCTTGCTTCGTGCTCGGCATCAGCGGAGGCACAGCGAAATTGGTTCAATCCCGAAACGTTGTTCAGTCGGACACAAGCTCCGGCGGATGGGACTGGTCGAGTGTGTCCGAAGTGGACTATGAAGCATATTGGATTAGTCGGTTTTGGGTGCCTTTGGATGAGAAAGGTTACGACCTTCTGGCTGCTAAGGTTTCTACCAACCCTTTCCAGCGGCATACGGAATGGTATCATCACGGGCACCGGCTTCGCGCTACGCAAACCAAGTCGGGATTTGAGGCGGAGTCATGGTCCTTGGTTCCGGGTGATTCAGCGCTGGACGAGCGGGGGAAGAATGTGAGGGCGAGTCTGAGGCTCTGGCGCCAAATGCTGGATAATATGGCACAGTTAAGGCCGGTGTACATTCCGGTGCTGGGCCGGAGGGCTGCATTCGCTAAGTCGGCACGGTGCAGACTATTTAAAAGCGATTTCGAGGCACATAATGCGCTGCTGGAGTCCATACCCGTGCCCGCTTGGCAACGACTGCGAACCATTGACACTGAATCGTTCCATGAGTGCAACTTGGCGCTCGTGGAACTTGGCGCCATCATTTCTCTCTACTTCGAGTCGCCGTACGGGCTCGTGGACGACCACATTAGAATGGCCACGTTATGCAAGATGCGCTCTGGGTCCCGGGCCAGCTCTTGGTGCCATCCTCGGAGACTCCGCTACTGGCTGGTCGGCGGCCTTTTGGAACACGCCGAGGTCTCCGTCGAAGAGCTGGCCAAGTTCTGCATAGGACTCGGCTACAACCCCTTCCTCAACTCCATGGTCGAGGGGGTTGCGCACCCCACGCAGCAACTTCAGTGTCTGCGAGACCCACCCGTCCCCACATCCGACCCTTGCGGCCCACTAGACCCGCAAACGGCCCAGAGGCGCCTAGATCTGCTCCTCGCATCCTTAACAGACTTATCGGTTGTCTCCGCTTCTGAATACGCGCTTCTCACCCAAGACTCGCTCGACCAATGCGAGTGGGCACCAGCCATTGCGGTAACGCCGACTGCTTCGTATATGCCGACTGCTTCGGATTTGTCGACCCCTTCGGATTTGTCGACTCCTTCGGATGTGCCGACTCTTTCGGATGCGCCGACTCCTTCGGATGCGCCGACCACCTACCGCTCGGAAGCACCGGTCATTTACCTTCCCCAAACGCCGACCACTTACCCGTCGGAAACTCCGGTCACATCAGGAACGCCGATCATTTACTCATCGGAAACGCCGACCACTTATCCTTCGGAAATCCCGATCACTTACACTTCGGAAATCCCGATCACTTACGCTTCGGAAACACCGACCACTTACCTTTCGGAAACACCGGCCACTTACCTATGGGAAACGCCGACCACTTACCTATCGGAAACCTCGGCCTCATCCTATTCGGAAGGGCCGGCCGGTGCGGAGGCCCCAGATCGTCTTGAAGACGCGGAGAGTATGCCGTCGAGGAAACGCAAAGTGCCTTCTGTGTCGCCAAGGAAACTCGACTGGAGACGCGAGGAGG
>NW_011645833.1:25877-26302 GCF_000223845.1 Gregarina niphandrodes | reverse complement strand
TCCGGTCACATCAGGAACGCCGATCATTTACTCATCGGAAACGCCGACCACTTATCCTTCGGAAATCCCGATCACTTACGCTTCGGAAATCCCGATCACTTACGCTTCGGAAACACCGACCACTTACCTTTCGGAAACACCGGCCACTTACCTATGGGAAACGCCGACCACTTACCTATCGGAAACCTCGGCCTCATCCTATTCGGAAGGGCCGGCCGGTGCGGAGGCCCCAGATCGTCTTGAAGACGCGGAGAGTATGCCGTCGAGGAAACGCAAAGTGCCTTCTGTGTCGCCAAGGAAACTCGACTGGAGACGCGAGGAGGCCGCGCAAACTCCGGTCACATCAGGAACGCCGATCATTTACTCATCGGAAACGCCGACCACTTATCCTTCGGAAATCCCGATCACTTACGCTTCGGAAATCC
>NW_011645833.1:18757-25740 GCF_000223845.1 Gregarina niphandrodes | reverse complement strand
CACTTATCCTTCGGAAATCCCGATCACTTACGCTTCGGAAATCCCGATCACTTACGCTTCGGAAACACCGACCACTTACCTTTCGGAAACACCGGCCACTTACCTATGGGAAACGCCGACCACTTACCTATCGGAAACCTCGGCCTCATCCTATTCGGAAGGGCCGGCCGGTGCGGAGGCCCCAGATCGTCTTGAAGACGCGGAGAGTATGCCGTCGAGGAAACGCAAAGTGCCTTCTGTGTCGCCAAGGAAACTCGACTGGAGACGCGAGGAGGCCGCGCAAACGGAAGGGCAGCCCTTGGTGACGGGTGCACCGGCAAGCAGCGCACCGCTAAAAGAGTTTTGGGAGCAGGCTTCGCACTCATTGTTCGATGACAGGTTACTGCGGGCGTTTGGAATAACATGGAGCCAATCGCAGTCGCCTTCGTCGAGCTGCCGCACGAACGATCAGGTCGAGTGAGGTATCTCGGATTGGCCTGGGCTTTTTCGTCTTAACTTTTTATCAAGCCGCCAAGTAACGGATGAGTGAATATCTTCGGTGAATTCAGGAAGATGTTGTCTGGAGGATGGTGACGGCCGACTCGGATGATGGAGACGGCCGACTCGGAGGACGTGTGTTCTGCTGCTGCTGCACCCGGGTCAGAGAGCGAGAAACATTCAACGTTGACGAAGAGCGAGTTGACGAAGAAACATTCCGTGCCAGGGTTAGTTGGTCGAGAAATATTCGGTGATGAAGTTGGAGGTTGCCGCAGTGGGTCCCGAGCAACCTGCGAAGCGTCCTGCTACGGGGCCGTCGAAGAATTCTGACGATTTCGGGTGACAACCTTTTCGAATGTTGCCCAAAGGTCCTCTTAGCTAATGCGGGATGTCCGAGTAGGTTCGCTCTCCCCCATCACAGCCTGTCACATCCCGTCAGTTATGGCTAGAAGCGGCCCGTTGGGATAACATGTTCCCGGATAACATGTTCCCATCATATCGTGAACGTCCGCGCCGGTGGCCACATCTGCGTCGGTTTGAGTCGCACACACATCGAACCGAGATCGTAGTGATCGATAGGGCGCTAACGTCGCATAACTTACTCGCATATAATGTGATGGTAACAAAAGTACGAGTCGCACTGGATAAGTCGATATTGTCCCCCGGTTGGTTAGCTAAAAGACGACCGGCTGGAACTCCGGTTCGGGCTGGAGTTCCAGCCGGCCGTCTTTTAGCTAACCAGGAAGAATTCAGGGCGGTTTGAAGGCACAGCAGGTGTTGAATTCACAGCGGATCGATCGGCCTGGATCCGCAGTTTCGAGACGTGTGGCCTTGCTTACGTAGTGTTGGCCGTTTCCATATATTCACATTCCCGTGCGGTATTGTAGATATCAATGCTCAAGAGGCCACCGAGCAGACGATGCACTCGACCGGAGGGGGGACCGAATTGAGCCAAAATGTCCTTTAACGGACAGGGAGCCGAGAGGCTGTGCGAGGGATGTCTTCTGCAACGTACTAAGGCGTGCATCCTGAGGCCTACAGATCGAATTTTGTGAAACGGAATTGGAATAAAACTTCGCGGTCACGTGAGCACCACGGACTTCAGGCCCGTGTGAAAGATGTGCGGATGTCGACTTGCGAAAGAGGTCCCAACTACGCTTGTTAAAGCAGACCTCGTCAGGACCGCGAGCGGTGCGTGTGACCGTTCTTTGGCGACGCCGTCACAAGTTAAGCTGCTTCAGGCCCCACCGTGTCGGAAAAGGAATTTGACGAAAGGTTGGGATTGGTCAAAGCCAAAGTATGAGTCGCACCCCAGGAGGTGTAGTACCTAGAGGTTGGAAGCAGTCGACATGTTCATCCAACGGCAGGAGAAGATACAGTTCAAGACCTGCGGTGAGTGGCGGCTTCATGAATTCGTTCGTGGAAACAGCGCGAAATGAATCGCTACTATTTTGTGGACCCCAGAGAGCTTCTGTAAACATGCTGTGTGCTAGGGCGCGTCTACTGGCGGCCAGGTAACGGTCAGGGACGTTCGCCACCAGTGTTCTGCCAAGTCTAGCTGCTTCGGGAAGTTGGACATGTTGGGGAGGGCATGCGTTGGTTAGGAGTGAGTTCAGAGTCGCAGCCTGCCTGGCTCAGGATTTCTTTGCATGGATCTGGGTGGGGAAAATACCGGATAGTTAATTGCCCGCGGCGGATGTTGCGGGTGTCGAGTAGTCGACGAAGTGCGTGGGCGTTGTGGACATGTTTTGTGCAAGGCGTGCCAGGGACGGTCTCTGCACGGGCGGTGTCTACGACTAACGTCGGTCCGGCTGACGTCGGTACGACTAACGACGGTCCGACTAGCGACGGCAGGCTTGGATACCGCCAAAGTCAGTTTGCTTCGGAAACTTGCTCTGTTCCCGAGACAGGTGAAGGCGGATGGTACTTGACTGACGTTGACGAAGTCGGTTGGGACTGGTCCAGCGTCTCGGAAAAAGACTACGAATTGTATTGGATAAGTCGCTTCTGGTTGCCGCTGGATAAGCGGGGATTCGATCTGTTGGAGTCGCGCGTTTCAGCAAGACCTTGCGTTCGTCGTACAGCGTGGATCAGTAGAGGTGCTGCGTTTGCTGGGGTTGTCCTGAAACGAGGAGTCCGCCATCCGTGGGCACTGGCAGCGGGAGCAAGACCGGCTCGCCCGAATTACATTCCATCGGTAGGCAGAAGGCGACGTGGCGACATTCCCGATTTGATGGGTAAAGAGCGGAGCGATTTCGAAGCATATCAGGTGCTGCATGGATCGATTCCCCGAGAGGCTTGGATGAGGCTTACGACCATTGATACCCGTAGTTTCGAGAGGTGTCGTCTTGCTTACGTGGAGCTTGCCTGTATTATTTCTGCTTATTTCTCGTCACCATACGGCGTTGTAGATGTCAGTATCAAGGATGCGATCGATTGCGTGGTGCCTTCGACGAAGACGAACCGTCACCGTTACTGGACCGTAGGATGTCTCCTGCAACATTCAGGAGCTTCTATCAAGCGGCTGGCCGAATTTTGCGTTATGAAGTTGTGTTATAACCCGATTGGTCGGCGCTATGCTCTCCAGTGTCTCCGCCCCTATACGCGGACCTCGCCCTCCCGTAGAAGTGACTCGGCACGGTTGGACATTTTGAACTCTCGTTTATCAGCACTGCCTGTAGTGTTGGCGAAGACATTCGCTCAACTAACTCAAAAACAAGTAAGTGACTACATGGAGCAAGCGACCAAGAATCAGACCGTCGTAGCGCTGGTCCAAGAGCCTTTGAATCAAGGAGATTGGGACAAAGCATTGGCGGAATGTCTTTCCTATGCGGCGGGCTCGACAGCAGTTGCACGTAAACAAGGGAAGAACCAGGCGCGACGTCGTCGCGGGGGATGTGGTCGAACCCCTGCTGTAGGTTCAGGGCGCGTAGTCGAGCACCGTGGGGAGATGCTGCCACAGACGCGGATCGCGCCGAACACATCGGCAGTACCTACACGAGGAGTGATCGACGACGAGACTGTGTTGTTGAGAAAGAGACGGATTCCGCAGGCATACCCTCACCTAGCGAAGAAAAAGGGGACTGAAGGCGGGTTTGGGTCGGCCTTGAACGGCCACCAATATGTGTTTGGGGCTTGAGGGCAGTCGGTAGTCGATGCACCGACAGTGGAGGTACTGATGCTCGACGTAGCGACGCACGACATGACGACGTTCGACGTACCGGTGGCCGAAGAAGCGAAAGCTAATGGCGTGCTGCATGCCGGCTGCATACCCAGATGTGTATCAAACCCCTGGGTAACTCTTCGAAGTAAGTCAAGAACTCTCCGGGCGAGACCCCGACCATATTACACCAAAAACGGCCTGTCGAGGACGAAATAGGATTTGCAGTGAGGGCGGGTTCATGAATGCATTCGTCCGACAATGTGGAACAGCATGGAGTATGGACCGCTTCCAGTCCGAGATGTTCGCGGTCAATGCCCTACCGAGTGACGCTGAACGGGCTGTGAATTTTAGGAACGCGTAGGCTCTTAAAAGAGGCCTCCGTACTGTAGCGAGTGATGGCTTTATGAAAACATTAACGCGGAGTACAAGAACGATTCGGGTGGGTGTAAACGGTTCATTTTTCTTGACGAAGGAGCTGGTAAACATGTTTACGATCATGGATTAGAATATTAATTCACCTGGGGAAGATGTTGGCAGTTTGCGGTCGACGGAGGTCATTATGGACTATGTGTGTGCTTAGTGTGTATACCGCAGTACCGGCGGTTGAGTCAGGGACTCGGTCAGAAAGGGAACTCAATGGCGACGGTTGGATGTGGTCAAGTGTCTCAAACGAAAACTATGAGTCGTATTGGATAAGTCGGTTTTGGGTGCCTTTGGACGAGACCGGATTCGAACTATTGAAACCTCAAGTCTCAGGCAGAGCATACCTTCGTCGGAAGGCTTGGGTCAGCAAAGGGGCTGCTTTCGTTTCTGCGCTCCTGAACTCAGGAGGACCGTCCCAGCCGTGGTCAATGACGAAAGAACAGATGCGTCCTTATTACATTCCAGTTCTAACCAGGAGACAACGACCTGATACGGCCAGAATAATGCAAACTGATTTCCAAGCGCACCAGTTATTGCATCGATCCATGCCCCCACATGCTTGGATGAGGCTCATAACTATACGACCAAAAAACTTCGAGATGTGTGCACTTGCATATGTGGAACTTGGCGCAATTATTTCCAAGTATTTCAAATGCCCTTATGGCCTTGTAGATCTGGAAATTAACCGGGAAATCGAGAAGATGATGCCCTCGAGCAACATGGGATGTATCGGAAAACGACGGCGTTTGTGGACCGTGGGATGTCTTTTGCAACACGCTCAGGCGTCTATCACTCGGCTTATGGAATTTTGCCTTAACGATTTGGGGTATAACCCTTCTTGGCCCTATGGTACTCCCGGATATGAATGTCTCCGAGACAGTTGGCAAAGACCTGCATCCGAAAAAAATCCTCAGTTACGATCATCTTTATTGAACAAGTTCTTGTCAGAATTGCCGGAGATATCGGCACGAGAATTCGCTGAACTAACTCGAGAACAACTCATGCAGCTAATATCTAAGAAAGCAACTGTCGGAACACTGATCGATAAACCATTCGATCAAGGGGATTGGAACCAGGTTTCCGTGGGACGTGTTCTCTCAGAAGCAGAACGATTTAGCCATGAAGCTAGGGGGCAGGCGGGACCTCATAGGGCCCCTGCAGTGGATCCAGTGCGGGATAATGAACGGCCTGTGGCGAGGCCACCACAGACATGCGTAACGTCGAGGGTATCGGTAGTTCCTGAAGCTACACACGGTCGGGGAGGGATCGACGGTCGGGGAAGGATCGACGGTCGAGGAGGGATCGACGGTCGAAATGGGATCGACGGTCGAAAGGGGATCGACGGTCGAAAGGGGATCGACGAAAGGGTCATTTCGAGAAAGCGAACGACTCGGGAGAGGCACTCGGTGGTGACGAAGAAAAAGGCGACTAAAGGGGAAGCGACCTTGGACGGAGCTCACCACGGTGTGCTCAGACAGGCGGCGGTGGACGTACCAACGCCGGTGGCTGACAGTATACTAGCTTCGAGTTGCTTGATACGCCATTATGATCAAATGGTTGGGCATGATCAAATGGGTGGGCAATGCACCAATGCAACGAGTCAACTGTGGAATGATGTGCCAACAATTCAGCAGCTGGAACGGGTCCTGAACGACGGTTCAGGATCTACAGTGAGTGACAGTTTCGTCCATTCGTTTGTGGAGAGAGCGTGGCAAGAATACGGACCGCTTTTAGCACGTTCACTGGACCGCTTATTTGATGAACAGGAGTCCGTGGGGTAAACAGCGGAGGAACCATTTGATGGGAGCTACCTGAAGAGAAATCAGGAGACTGGCTTGTCCTACGTTCCACCACCCGGACGACTTAGGACTAGAAATCGACTGTACTTAACGCAGCGCTAACGGCGTGGGCGTGACTACCTAGAGGACAAGTGGGTCGACCAGTAAGTATTCCGGCTCAGAAGAATGCAGCGTGATTTCGAAGCATTCTTCCCCGCGAGGACTTATACAAGGCTCAGTGACCGGAAGCTGTGAGGCCCGTTGGCCAGCTCACCTCCTCACGTAGAGAACGATTTGGCAAGAATATTCTCCACTGGTGAATAAAAGGAAGAAAATTGAAACGGAATCGGCCTTGAACGGAGCTGGCTTAGGGATGTTTGTATGCACTCGAATGCAATCAGTCGGTTGCTGAATGGTTGCAGTACTACCGACCTTTCAGCAGCGAGATAATCATTTAGCGGCCAACGCGTGTGTGGAACACAAATTCCGAAACTGTAGTAAGTGGTTTTATGAAATCATTCACTGAGGAAGAAACATGGATGTTTTTTATCGACGAGCTAGATCGTTTGATAAGCGACGTGGGTCGTTTGTAGAGCGAACTGAAGGGCACCGGGTATGGTGACGTACGCGGCCCATGTGATGTCTTACGTTTTGTGGAATGGGTCGCGAAGCCATCGCCCGCGGATGGCTGCTAAGAACCTAGAGCAGGTGGTGCGTTGGTGTTGATGTCATTGCGGAAGGACTTGGGCGGGCCGTTCTTTTGGTTGCTCGACCGCTGGGACGAAGTGAGGCGGCTGGAATATAAATACCAGTTCTCCTCGGGAAGATGTTGACGGTGCCCGGGCAAGGGAGATCATCATCTCTGTGGACGTATTGTGCGCTAGGCATGTCTACAAGAGGAGCTATTGAGTGTCCAGGGTCGTTCGCAGTACCACCTGAAGTCGTTCCAACTGAAGTCGTTCCAACTGAAGTCGTTCGAACTGAAGTCGTTCCAACTGAAGTCGTTCCAACTGATTCAGGAATTTGGACCCCGAACGTGTCGAAAAGGGAGCTGAACGAAAGCGGTTGGAACTGGCCAGCGACAGGCTACGAGTCGTACTGGATGAGTCGTTTTTGGCTGCCGTTGGACAAGGAGGGTTTCG
>NW_011645833.1:15052-18737 GCF_000223845.1 Gregarina niphandrodes | reverse complement strand
TGGTGCGTTGGTGTTGATGTCATTGCGGAAGGACTTGGGCGGGCCGTTCTTTTGGTTGCTCGACCGCTGGGACGAAGTGAGGCGGCTGGAATATAAATACCAGTTCTCCTCGGGAAGATGTTGACGGTGCCCGGGCAAGGGAGATCATCATCTCTGTGGACGTATTGTGCGCTAGGCATGTCTACAAGAGGAGCTATTGAGTGTCCAGGGTCGTTCGCAGTACCACCTGAAGTCGTTCCAACTGAAGTCGTTCCAACTGAAGTCGTTCGAACTGAAGTCGTTCCAACTGAAGTCGTTCCAACTGATTCAGGAATTTGGACCCCGAACGTGTCGAAAAGGGAGCTGAACGAAAGCGGTTGGAACTGGCCAGCGACAGGCTACGAGTCGTACTGGATGAGTCGTTTTTGGCTGCCGTTGGACAAGGAGGGTTTCGAATTGTTGGAACGCGATATTTCAGCTCGATCACACCAGTTTGGCCGAAAGGTTTGGGAGCGCAAAACGTCTGCTTTCTTGGATACTCTCAGAAACTCAAGACTCTCGGAAACGTGGGCACTAACAACGGACATGAAACGTCCAAATTACGTTCCCGTCTTAGCCAAAAGGGGGTCGAGAAATAAACCGGTTAATAGAGTGGTGAGTAAGTTCGAGACATACAAGATTTTGTATCGATCGATATCCGTAGATGCATGGAAGAGGCTCAGAACTATCAACGCTCGCAGTTTTGAGACGTGTGCACTTGCTTATGTGGAACTTGGTTCTATTATATCCAGCTATTTTCGTCACCCTTACGGTCTTGTGGACCCGGAAATCAAGACTGTGATTGAGAAGATGATGCCTTCCATTAAGAGTGGCTCTCTTGCGAAACGGCGGCGTTTGTGGATCGTGGGATGTCTTCTACAACACGCCCAGGCGTCCATACCCCGGCTCACGGAATTTTGCACGAAAGATTTGGAATATAGCCCCTGTTGGCCACAAGAGGGTCTCGGGCTTCACTGTCTCCTGGTCTCGGGGCACAAGGCTGCTTCTAAGAATTATTCGTCGATAAGATCGTGTTTATTGAAAGACATTTTATCAAAACTACCGGTTCTATCGGCGCAAGAATTCGCAGAATTAACACCGAGAAAGCTAAGGGACTGCATGAAGAACTCGGCCCTTGGAATGGCGGTCCAAAAGCCTTTGGGTCAAGGAAACTCTGATCAAACTGGAGGATCTTCGGAGGATGATCTTCCGGGCAATGCCCTAACAAATGAAGGACCTTTTAAGTCACAGCCAGATGTGTATGGGGAACCTCACGTCGATGAAGGCGGTTGGGATTGGACAAGTATCCCAGAACAAGAGTACGAGTCGTACTGGATGAGTCGCTTCTGGGTGCCATTGGACGATAAGGGATTCGATTTGTTGAAGGGAAGAATTTCAGCTTCAGCAGGCCTTCGTAGTGTGCAGTGGCGCGCCACAGGGGTTGCGTTCCTTAAAAGTCTCCTTAGCTCAGGGCTCGCACAGCCGTGGTCATTGGTAGAACAATTGGTGCGCCCAAATTACATCCCAGTCATTGCTAAGAGACGACGGGCTGCCCATCTGGCTAGAAACGATTTCGAAGCATACCAATGGCTGCATAGATCGATGTCCCAAAAGGCTTGGATGAAGCTGAGAACCGTGGGGCCAAAAAGCTTCGAGCGGTGTTCACTTGCATACGTGGAACTTGCCTCGATCATCTCCGCTTATTATCAATCCCCTTACGGCCTCGTCGACCTGGAGATCCAGGCCATAATCAACAGTGTGTTCGCTTGTAGTAAGGCAATACATCGACAGAGACGGCGGAGCTTGTGGACCGTGGGATGTCTTCTGCAACATGCTAAGGCTTCCATCCGACCGCTCATAGAATTTTGCGTCTACCAGTTGGGGTACAACCCCGGCTGGTCGAAAGAGAAACCCTTGTTCCAGTTTACCAGGCCATTTCCACGATTGTGGGCTTCTAAGAAGAGTCCCGCCATCCGTCTACGTTTGTTGGCTAAGCTCTTGATGGGGTTACCGGTAATTTCGGCCCAGAGATTCGCAACACTAACTGGAGAGGAGCTGAATGACTGCATATCCCACCCAGCTTGGCTGGCGTCCGTTCCGCCTTTGGACCAAGAAGGATGCCCCCCGGCTTCGGTGGAATGTTTGGCTACAGAAGGCGTAGCTACAGAAGGCGTAGCTACAGAAGGCGTAGCTACAGAGCAGGACGTGGGCCGTGTGCCTGGCACAGGCCCGATCCCGCTTCTCGTGTTGGTGGAGTACCTAAGACGGGGCGTGGCCAATAGGACCGCGATGACGCAAAAGAGAAAAAATCAGCAGGAACATTCTCCGGTGGCGAAGAAAAAGGTGGGCTTGAACGGAGCTGAGATACTTGTGCCTGAGGCTTGGTTGCAGCCGATGGTAGATATACCCAGTATGTCACATTCCGGCCCCTGCAACGATCTCATGGAAATCAGGCAACAGTCAAGAAATATACCGGCCATTCGACAGCTACAAGAGCTCGTTAATAACTACCCAGAATCTGGAGTAAATAGTGGGCTTTTGGACGCATTCGCCGAAATAACGTGGAAGGAATATGAGTCAGTTTTATCGCCTCTCCTGGACTACTTGATCAAGGAGCTGAACGGAGCCTCGACCACATCCTAAAGCACTCAACAGTGGTTGGAAAGGCCCCGCTATGTCTGTGGAGTAAGTGTGTATTATACACGCAGCCGAATTCTTGGCCATCGTTCTCCTCGTGGTGAGTATTGTTCATAATTGCTCTTCGAATTCTTGGCTAACTACTTGTGCGTTAATTGACTAGGACACCATTTTCTGACGTGACAGCCTCTCGTCTGCCGTCCGATTAGTACCTCAACCAACCATACATGAGTGCGATCATTATCCCCACAGCACAATCGGGATTGCCGTTAACTGCGTCTTGGATCGTCTTTTCACAGAAACAAATGGTGCCAGCAAGCCATCGGTATAGCCCTCGGGAGTCGACTATGTTCGACGTTTCATTCCCCGTCAACATTCCGATCCGAAGTCATGGGACAGAATGCCACCGACGCGCAGTCAATGAGTGACACCGGCGATCACACATGTCTGCAATCAATTTACCTCCCGGTGCAAAAAAGCGCATTCTCCACAGCCGGGGTCCTTGACATGTACGAAAGACGGCCGCCTTGTGCTGAGCACCTTCAGATTTGGTACCCTTCAGATTGCTTTTTTTGCCGTCCATATTGTTCTCGTTCCGAATGGCTACACGTCATTCCCGGATAGGCAGCCCGGGTAGATAGCCCCGGGTAGACCTTCAGCAATGGTCCTAACTCCCCTACCCTAGGTCTTCTCCCCTACCCTAGGTCTTCTCCCCCTGCCCTAGGTCTTCTCCCCCTACCCTAGGTCTTCTCCCCCTACCCTAGGTCTTCTCCCCCTACCCTAGGTCTTCTCCCCACCCTAGGTCTTCTCCCCTACCCTAGGTCTCTTCTCCCCTACCCTAGGTCTTCTCCTCGCTCTAGGAGCCCTTTCTTACCAGTCTCAGAGCTTGTACTGCTTGGTTCCTCTTACTTATGTATTTGTACTGCTTGGTTCCTCTTACTTATGTATTTGTACGGCTTGGTTCCTCTTACTTATGTATTTGTAGAGGAACAAGTTTATTTCCTGTCGACCAAGTAGTCACAGCAGTAAG
>NW_011645833.1:11705-15032 GCF_000223845.1 Gregarina niphandrodes | reverse complement strand
ACCCTAGGTCTTCTCCCCTACCCTAGGTCTTCTCCCCCTGCCCTAGGTCTTCTCCCCCTACCCTAGGTCTTCTCCCCCTACCCTAGGTCTTCTCCCCCTACCCTAGGTCTTCTCCCCACCCTAGGTCTTCTCCCCTACCCTAGGTCTCTTCTCCCCTACCCTAGGTCTTCTCCTCGCTCTAGGAGCCCTTTCTTACCAGTCTCAGAGCTTGTACTGCTTGGTTCCTCTTACTTATGTATTTGTACTGCTTGGTTCCTCTTACTTATGTATTTGTACGGCTTGGTTCCTCTTACTTATGTATTTGTAGAGGAACAAGTTTATTTCCTGTCGACCAAGTAGTCACAGCAGTAAGTACAAGTCAAATAGTCAATGAAGACAACAAGAAGCAAGCAAGAAGTTCAGCCTTACGGAGCCGCGTTGAGACACCAGAGAACGGGAGCTGTTCGCGGTCAAGTGGGCTGTCGAGACTACGTCTGCCTCTCCGACTTCACCGTCTAACGGGCTATGGTGGATCCACCTCAGGACAAAGAAGATATACGTCCCCCGTCAGTCGAGCACACGGCTGGTCATCGCGTCCCCCCTCGGTCCGAGCGGCCACCTGAGAGTCGCCAAAGCGCGCAAGAGTGTCCAAGCCCTGAACTACTGGCCCGGCTGCGCCCAGGACATCGAGAAAATGATCAGTGAGTGCCTCGTCTGCGCGAGACTGAAGACACCACCGGTGCGCCAGCAAGGACTACCGACAGGGACGCTGGGAAAGGTTGCCACGATACACGCAGGAGTCGCCCACTGGAACGTCCTCGTCATCATCGACCCCGTATATGATGGCCAGAATCGTTCCAGCGTTGGATGTCACGCAGACTTTCTTTCAGGACCTTCTACCGACACTGGGAAGTCCCGTTCGGGCCCCCGCAAAGAGTACTGACGGACAACGGCAGAAGCTTCCGAGGAACCACACGACGTCGTCAGAAACGACCGCCAGAGGAAGAACCACCGACCGACCTACGACCAGGAGACATCGTCGTAATATTCGTCGACCTGGGTTCGTCCCTCAGCGGACCAGAGGCGCCACGTGAGGACACAGAACTCTATCAATAATACTCGAGGACGAGACCGCAGAGCGGAATGACCGGAGGCAAATCACCACGTATAGCAATCGACCCCGAAACGCGCGAAGGTCTAGAACACTTCCTGAGCATAGCCCCGAATTCCTTCTGGGCGTGAGCCATCAATGGACACGTCTGGTTGTGACCCGAGGGCTGAGTGGGGTGTGGAGGGTTCACAACATACAAAATAACTCTACCGAAGGCGACCGTTCCGGTCGCTGACTCTGACGGCTGACGGAAGCAGATTTCAAGTTGACTTGGCCACATTACCGCGACGTTGAACTCGGTAGCTAAGCACTCGGCAGCTAAGCTCAACTCGGTAACCAAGTGTATGACGGGAGAAGATACGGCCTCGGTATGTACATTCGGCATCTACATAAAAAGAGTCGTCGCCAGTAGGGACCCAGAGAGTCTTAAAAGAGTATCCAGCACAACCGCATTGGCGCATCAGCTTGCCCCCCTTAATTCGTGTCCGACAAAAACCTAATTAGATTTCCCTGTTCTGTGTCTGGCAAGTTCCAATGTTCTGGGAAACTTGTGTATGGCTGTTCTAAGATGCCACTGGACCAATCAGCCAATAGTTTTGAGAGTGGTGGTATTGCTTATGTGGAGCTGGGTTCTATCATTTCAACATATTTCCTACGGCGTTGCAGATGTCAGAATTAAGGACGTAATCGAACAGCTGGAGGAAGCTTTGGCGGAATGCCTGATGTTAGCTGACCGAGACAGATTCGGTTAGAGCTGTAGATGCAGCGCAGCGTGATTCAAGACACATCTTTCTTGGCGTGATGCAAGACACATCTCTCCTGGCGAAGAAAAAACGAGCGAGCGCAAGTCGACACCTGGACGGACCTGGCAAAGGTGCGCATCAAATACAGCGCAGGCAGCATCCCGGCTGCGTTGTGACCAAGTCGCAGGGATAAGTCAAAGGCCGGCCCAGACTTGGAACTCGAGCACATCCGGTTCGACTAGACAAGCACCATCAGGACAGCTAGAACGGAGTCGGGAGAACAACTTGACTGTACTTACTGCCATGGCACTAGTTAGTTGGGGCGGGACGGTCAATTAAAAATCGTTGACACCGTTCGTCTGTTTGTTGGGATCGAAAATGTTAGCGGTACCTCAGCGAGGAAGGTCATTCCCGGTGCGGAGATGTTGTTTATTGGGTATGTTTCGTGAGGCTCAGGTAGCGGTTGAACAGCCAGGAACTCGGACTCTGAATGTGTTGGAGAGGGTATCCACTGTCGACGGAGGCGGTTGGGATTGGTCAAAGGCCTCAGGAGGAGACTATGAGTCGTACTGGATGAGTCGCTTTTGGGTGCCTTTGGACGAGAAGGGATTCGACTTGCTCTTCCCCCGAACTTTAGCCAAAGGACACCGTCGCCGACACGCCTGGGCACGCAAAGAGGTTGCGTTCGTTGATATTCTCGCGAACTCCTCGCTTTCACAGCCGTGGGCATTGACAACAGAGCCGGTACGTCCCAATTACATTCCTGTCCTAGCCAGAGGAGGACCGAGTAGCAAACCGGCTGGGTCCGAAAGAGTGCTGAGCGACTTCGAAGCATATCGAGCATTGCATGGATCGATGCCCCAACATGCTTGGAGGAGACTCAGAACTATTGATACCCGTAGTTTCGAAACGTGTGCACTCGCTTACGTGGAACTAGGCACTATCATTTCCCAGTATTTCGAGTCTCCTTATGGTCTTGTGGATCAGGATATCAAGAATGACATCGACAAGATGATGCCTTTGAGCAACGTGAGACATGCTACGAACCGGCGGCGCCTGTGGACCGTAGGATGTCTTCTGCAACATGCCCGGGCGTCCATCTCTCGGCTCGCTCAATTTTGCGTTTTTGACTTGGGATACTGCCCTAGAAGGCCACAGGATGGTCCCACGCTGCACTGTCTCCAGTTCGAAGGACGTGCCACTGTTTCCGAAAAAGATCCTCTATTACGATCGCAGTTGCTTGAGGGCTACCTGACCGGACTCCCAGTGGTCTCGGCGCGAATATTCGCAGAACTAACTGGAAGGCAGCTGATAGACTACATGCGCCGCGCATCGGAACAGCCGGCCAGAGTCGGTGCTGCGGCCAGAGTGGGTGCTGCGGCCAGAGTGGGTGCTGCGGCCAGAGTCGGTGCTGCGGCCAGAGTCGGTGCTGCGGCCAGAGTCGGTGCTGTGATCCAAAAGCCGGTGGTCGATGTGCGGATGGTCGGAAGACCG
>NW_011645833.1:7424-11485 GCF_000223845.1 Gregarina niphandrodes | reverse complement strand
AAAGATCCTCTATTACGATCGCAGTTGCTTAGAGGGCTACCTGACCGGACTCCCAGTGGTCTCGGCGCGAATATTCGCAGAACTAACTGGAAGGCAGCTGATAGACTACATGCGCCGCGCATCGGAACAGCCGGCCAGAGTCGGTGCTGCGGCCAGAGTGGGTGCTGCGGCCAGAGTGGGTGCTGCGGCCAGAGTCGGTGCTGCGGCCAGAGTCGGTGCTGCGGCCAGAGTCGGTGCTGTGATCCAAAAGCCGGTGGTCGATGTGCGGATGGTCGGAAGACCGACGGCAAGCCATCCAAGATTAAACTGTTGGGCACCTCTCAAACGCAACCAATGAAGTTCCAGGTGTTTCCCCAACCGTTCAACAACTCGAAGATAACTGGAGACTCATGACATTCGGATGGGGACTGACTTTCTTTCCTGTGGATCAATTGCGCGATTATTTTTTGGCCGTATTTCCTGGGGTGTGTTAAGGTCGTTAAATATACACCAGTTGCTCTGTGGTTATCGGGAGTTAATGCGGCAGTCGCCACCTTGTCGACGGAGACCGTTGACCTTGTGGATATGTTTGGTACAAGGCGTGTCGGGGGGAAGCCCGTCCGAACAGGCGGTAGATTCGCCACGTGTTACGAACACTCGGATATGTGTTTCAAGAAGTCCGAAGATGACAAGAAAGGAGGGGTCCAGCGTCGGCAAGGACTATTGGAACTGGTCATGTGTCACAAAAAAAAACTATGAGTCGCATTGGACAAGTCGTTTCTGGATTCCCTTGGATGAGACCGGATTTGAACTACTGAGGTCAGTGGCTGCAACGAAACCCTACTACCGTCGCGGGATCTGGACCAGAAGGGGGGCTGCGTTCGTTGACTTTATACGCAGGTCAGGAGGACACTCGTGGGCACTGACAACCGGAACAGAAACGATTCGCCCGAATTACATCCCAGTTTTGAGTCGAAGTAGGCGGCTGACAAAGCCGGCGGAGTCCGGGAAAGTGTTGAGTGATTTTGAAGCATACCAGGTGTTGCATGGATCGTTATCATCAGACGAATGGATGAGGCTGACGTCTATTGATGAGTCAAGTTTCGAGAGGTGTGCGCTTGCTTACGTGGAACTTGGTACAATAATCTCCTCGTACTTCACAGAACCCTACGGCCTTGTAGATACGTCTATTCAAGACGCGATCGCAAACTTGATGTCTTCGAGGGAGGCGGGAAACATCAAGTATCGAAGGCGTATGTGGACCGTTGGATGTCTTCTGCAACATTCAGGGGCGCTCACCGAACGGCTAGCGGAATTTTGCATTAAGAAGTTAGGATACAGCCCTCCGCATCGGCGATCCACATTGCAATGTTTAAAAGAGTACCCGCGGGAGTCCTTGTCCGAAAGAGATACGTCGTCAAAAATGTATCTGTTGAAACAAACATTGTCAGGACTACCAGTCGTATCGGCGAAGGAGTTCGCAAAACTGACCCAATCAGAAATGGAGGACCACGGGATATGCGACAGGAGGTGTGTAGCTGAAAAAGCATCCGCCGTGCCTTTGGGTCAGTCTTGGGGTAAGTCTTGGACAAAATCTCACGTGACAGCTGCAGAACCCGTGCAAGGTACAGGAGTGGTTGATGGGACGCTGAGAAAGAGAAACCCATCTGAGGAACATTTCCGCATGGTGAAGAAGAAGGCGACTGAAAGCCAAACAGGTATGCTACGTTGTAATGCACGGCGCTTTGATAAATTATGTCTACAACCAACTAACACCCTTCAACGACTGGAACGACTAGTTAATAATCACCCAGAGTCTGCAGTGAGCGCCGGCTTCGTTGACACATTTGCTGAGGTAGTGTGGAAGGAATATGGGCCGCTCTTGTCGCCTCCTCTAGACCGTTGTTTGATGGACAACCATTTGACCAACTGACCGTTTACTGGACCATTCCCCGACCCCCATACCGTTTGATGTTTTCAGCTCACGCAAATGCTTCCTTTTTTTTCGCATCAAAAACTCAGTGCGATGGACCGACCAGAGCCTGGGGTATTAGAGCCTAGCGACTACGGGTAGGTTTTAATACCTTATTGGAACCTCCTCTTCAACCCCATTGGAATGTCGCACCATACTCCTTCCAGAATGTCTCGGCGTCTGCATTCATGACGCTCTCGTTCACTACATGTCCTTCATTGACAAGTGCTGTTGAAGGACCACCACCCTCGGCCCAACTCCAGTTTCCTTCGTCATGTGAAATTTTCCTTTTTCTCGCCCGCTGTTCGTCCGTGTTGTGCTGTGTGTGGCTCCAGATGTGGCCCACATCAGACACGCCATCCCAAGCAAAGCCCTCAGTCATGCTCTCAGTGGCGGCCATACGAACTTCCGTCAAAGGCTGATGGGATGTCAGAGTCCCACTCGTTGTCAGAATTTCTGGCACAGGCGACAACGATCCTGTTCTTCGGGCCAAGAATTTTTTTCCCGAACATGGCGTGTTCTTTCTAAACCCCGGCTGCAAGGCCTCGTTCAGTGCTCTTTGTGTTAAGGTTCCGAATTTCCTTACCGACACCTCCGGTAGTCCGTGTAGGATCTGTTCTAACAAACGTAGTCGCAACTCCGGACTTCTTTGGCGAGAGGACATTTTCGGTTGGGACCTGAGACATAAGAGTACGCGGCGACTGGATAGCGGCGCTGAAGGGTTGTAGGCCAAGTTTTTGACGCAGAACTCCCCCAGCTGTTGGAGGGAAGCGCCGCTGTGCTGTAGAAGGCAGCCCAGTATCCAATGACGCACCCGTCGGGGTCTTGGTCTTCGGCACTGCATGGTAGCCCGTACCCAGGCTTTAACACGAAAATCTACAAGGCCATAGGGCGATTCGAAATACCTGGAAATGATAGCCCCAAGTTCCACATACGCCAGCGCACACTTCTCGAAGACTTTAGGCTCTATCGTCCTCAGGCGTCCCCACGCCTGGCGGGACAGCGTCCCATGCAACGCCCGGTATGCTCCGAAATCTGTTTGCATCCCCGTAGCCTGAACCGGAATATTAGCCGCCCGTCTTCTTGGTAGTACTGGAATGTAACTTGGACGTATTGAACCTGCTTCCACCAGACTCCACGACTCTGCATCATACCCAGGCTTATTCACGGTTGCAGCAAGTAATGGTCCCCTCAAAACCCACTCTTTGCGACGACACAACGCTTTAGACGAAACGCGGAGCCTCAAGAAATCAAACCCCTCCTTGTCCAATGGTACCTCAAAGCGGTTTATCCAATACGACTCGTAGTCATTTCCTGACACTCTTGACCAATCCCAACCGTCCGGCGGATCCCCCCCGGTCCAGCAGTCTAAAGCAACTTGGCTTGTCGGACCACTGGCATCGGAGGAATCTCCCCCCGCCGGTGATCCCTCCGACACGCTGAGTACTACACATGGCCACAACGAAAATGATCTTCGTCCAGCAGACACCACCAACATTTTCGGCGTCGGGAATAAAAAATCGCCACGACTCAAGGCGCAACTCGAGCGTACTCTGACTGAGAGTGAGTGTACAGTCGAAACAGACTCGGACATGTTATTCGGTATCTAGGACTGCTTCCGGCAACCGTCAGTGATGTGCCAATGCGATGATTCGGCCTTCCGCACGACGCCCAACGTGTGTGGGGCGACCTAGCATAGTGTTTCACATCCCTTCTTTTTTCACTTTTGGGGGGACCCTCCCAACCAACCGACAACTTCTATGCGACCAGACTCTACCCCTACTCCTGTCCCTGGTTTGTTACCACATCGCTCTACCTGTCGGTAACACTCCAGAATGACCTACTCGCTCAAATGCGGCTGGCCGGTTGTTGCGGGCTGGAATTTTAACCGGATTTTCGTCGATGTTGGTCGTGGCCGGCGGCCGGAGATCATTGCTGTTGTGGGCATGCCCCGTGCTCCTCCGTGGCTGGAGGAACAGAAGGCTGTTCCGAGACGGAAAATCATCGCCTTCAAAACGCCGGCCATATTTGGCCGCTAGTCACTTGACGCATCTTCCTAGTACATCGCTACACCGACTCGGGCAGCTTCCAAGACTTGAACATCTGTTCT
>NW_011645833.1:5670-7404 GCF_000223845.1 Gregarina niphandrodes | reverse complement strand
CCGTGCTCCTCCGTGGCTGGAGGAACAGAAGGCTGTTCCGAGACGGAAAATCATCGCCTTCAAAACGCCGGCCATATTTGGCCGCTAGTCACTTGACGCATCTTCCTAGTACATCGCTACACCGACTCGGGCAGCTTCCAAGACTTGAACATCTGTTCTGTCCTGGGACATGTATATGTTGATGGTTTCTTGTCTGTCCCGAAACTTTGAGGAATGTGGACTGGCTTACGTGGAGCTCGATATGGTAAAAAAGTTACTTGGATTAGTCACACTGAAAAGTACAGGAGTTGCACAGTGGAGAAATATTGCAGAGGAGTTACATTATAGCAACATACAACCAAAGATCCATTCGGGGCCCATCCTTGCGCGACAACACAGTCGACCGCGGGGCGACGACATTATGGGGGACACGGAAGAAATATCCCGGCTTTCATTCCGCCTGGTGAGTACCCAAGACGTAGTAGAGGAATGATCGACCAGGACGCGTTGTTGACAAAGAAACGAGTTCCGCAGGAATATTCTCCCAATTTGGCGAAGAAAAAGGCGACTGAAGTATGTTTCGAGGAGAGGGCGCGGCTAACTGAAGGCTGGTCCATGACGACGATGCTAGGCTGGCTTGAAGGATGATGATGGCGAGAGAACTGAAGATTGAAGGCGAGTGGAGTTGAACCCCTAAAAGCAAAGATAAAAACTTATTTTGCGTTGTCTTTGCTACGTGGCCGTTGTGTCGGACGGGGGAGGCTTTGTTCTGTCGTCAGCAGAACCGCCCAGGTCCTCCTGGACTGAACTCAGGCCACCGTCGTGCTCGTGGGTAGTAGACTCGACCATGGTTTAATGTTGTTTTGCGTCCCCCCTTTACCCTAAAAATTTACGGCCCGTAGACACAACGTGCAAATGACGATACACGGCTACGACAGACCACAGCCTTGCTCGACTGAGAACATGACGAGTTCCTCAGGCGCCTTGACCAGGTCGTCGTTATCTCGCTCGTTGTCAGTGCGCTTTCGTTTCCAGGGGATCCCGCCACACCCCACTACTTCCTCCGCGGCTTTCAACAACTCCGGGATCCTTTGAGGCTGCGGCACTCCGTCAATCCAATGCCTTGCCTCCGCGGCAGACACCCTGACTACACTCACTCCGCCCTGGAACCCAACAGGTTGCACATGTAGCGTGTTGTGTTCTTTCGCAACCACCTGGCACGGCACTGACCACTTGTGGGCCTTCACGAAAACCGACGGCGACCCTCTATGAGTCTCCGGCGACCGCCCATGTAGCCTGTACAGCACCACGTCACCAACCGCGTTTCCACCATGTCACCCTCAGTACCAAGCTCCTCTTCAGTCATCATACCCGTCGACACATATTTCAACATCGTCGGGAAACGCAACTCCAGAAGTGCGTCCACTCTCACAGCCTCCGGCCGCATCAAAGGCAACTCATTTGAGTACCTTGCGTCAGTTCCTATCAACGGTGCTAGCCCTGTCGCTGGGTGTGGGATGTTGTTGTGCGCAAGCACAGCAGAACTCACAGCCTCGCGCAACTCCGAACCACTCCGAACATCCGCTCCATGCAAAGCCTTCGATATTCCACGGTGACTCGACTCGTTAACACCGTTCCCTTGTGGTCGGTATGGCGCAGTTACATACAACCTGCACTTCCAGCACTTCTGAACCAGGTCAAAGAACTCTCCTTTGAATTCCTTCCCCGTCAACCAACACAGCTAGCGGTGCTCCG
>NW_011645833.1:5158-5650 GCF_000223845.1 Gregarina niphandrodes | reverse complement strand
ACCGCCCATGTAGCCTGTACAGCACCACGTCACCAACCGCGTTTCCACCATGTCACCCTCAGTACCAAGCTCCTCTTCAGTCATCATACCCGTCGACACATATTTCAACATCGTCGGGAAACGCAACTCCAGAAGTGCGTCCACTCTCACAGCCTCCGGCCGCATCAAAGGCAACTCATTTGAGTACCTTGCGTCAGTTCCTATCAACGGTGCTAGCCCTGTCGCTGGGTGTGGGATGTTGTTGTGCGCAAGCACAGCAGAACTCACAGCCTCGCGCAACTCCGAACCACTCCGAACATCCGCTCCATGCAAAGCCTTCGATATTCCACGGTGACTCGACTCGTTAACACCGTTCCCTTGTGGTCGGTATGGCGCAGTTACATACAACCTGCACTTCCAGCACTTCTGAACCAGGTCAAGAACTCTCCTTTGAATTCCTTACCCCCGTCAACCAACACAGCTAGCGTGCTCCGAAGTACCTATACCAACAGT
>NW_011645833.1:4691-5138 GCF_000223845.1 Gregarina niphandrodes | reverse complement strand
TGGGTGTGGGATGTTGTTGTGCGCAAGCACAGCAGAACTCACAGCCTCGCGCAACTCCGAACCACTCCGAACATCCGCTCCATGCAAAGCCTTCGATATTCCACGGTGACTCGACTCGTTAACACCGTTCCCTTGTGGTCGGTATGGCGCAGTTACATACAACCTGCACTTCCAGCACTTCTGAACCAGGTCAAAGAACTCTCCTTTGAATTCCTTCCCCCGTCAACCAACACAGCTAGCGGTGCTCCGAAGTACCTATACCAACAGTCCCTAAACAACTCCGCTACTGTTGACGCTCTCTTGTCAGTTGTTATTCCAGCTACCACAAACCGAGTTGCATGATCGATGATCACAACAAGATAGTAAATTTCCCCAGCCACAGTCCTCGGCCCAATCAAGTCTAGTGAAACCAATTCATTGAAGCAGTCTCTGTCCAGAGTCCCCGGC
>NW_011645833.1:3137-4671 GCF_000223845.1 Gregarina niphandrodes | reverse complement strand
CCTTTGAATTCCTTCCCCCGTCAACCAACACAGCTAGCGGTGCTCCGAAGTACCTATACCAACAGTCCCTAAACAACTCCGCTACTGTTGACGCTCTCTTGTCAGTTGTTATTCCAGCTACCACAAACCGAGTTGCATGATCGATGATCACAACAAGATAGTAAATTTCCCCAGCCACAGTCCTCGGCCCAATCAAGTCTAGTGAAACCAATTCATTGAAGCAGTCTCTGTCCAGAGTCCCCGGCTTCGACACAGCTACCGGTGCGCTAAACAAACGACGACAAAGTAGACAGTCTCGGCAGAAGTCTTCTACGTCCTTCGTTATGCCCGGCCACCAGAAGTACTTGGTCACCAACCTCAGCATCCTCTTTACCCTCGGGTGTCCTCCAACCCGTCCGTAATGATGGTACGCCATTAGGTCTCTCCTTCACTCCATCGGCACATACACACTGCCGGTACGATCCCTTACCCACAGCCCATTCGGTGCTTTGTGGATACGCTTCTGCACGTTTTCATCTTGCCTGGCTAATCTTTTCAACCTTTTAACAAATTGTACTGACAAGCCCTCATCTTGTTCGGCTTCCGCACAGTACGCCACCCTTAGCTCTGGATTCATCTGAATTCGATCCACCAACGTGTCCTCCCCGACATCTTCTCGTAAGTTCGCTCTAGACAACCAGTAAGCCACCACGTTCTCGGTGCCCTTCAGGTACTCTATCTTAAAGTCGAACTGTTGTAGGAACAACGACCACTCTAGCATGGCGCCTATCGCCCGATCACTGGCGTCCGTCGTTAGCACGAACTCTCCAATGTCTGCCGGCGCGGCTAGCAACACACACTCGGCCACCGATTTCTTGATACTCGGAATTCCTCCTCTCGTGCCTCACTCCAAACAAACTCAGTCTTCCTTTTGAGCAAGTCAGTCATGCCTGCAACTCTACTCGCGAACTGTGGAATATGCCTCTTGAGGTAAGTCACAGAATCCAAGAACGACCTCAGTTCTCTTACGTTACACGGAGCTTCTACTCTCATCAGGTCCGCCACCTTCTTCGGGTCCGGCTTGATGCCTTCTTCGCTTACAATGAATCCTAACAGCTTTGCTTAAGAAACAAACCTTCCTCGCAGCACCTCCCGAGCACCTCGTCCAGACGCTCAAACAACGTATCCAAAACATCAGCGTACACGACAATATCGTCAATGTACACGTTGACATTGTTTCCTACGAGACCTTCAAAGACGCGGTCCATCACCTGCTGAAACAGGATCGGCGAATTCTTAACACCAAACGGAATCGCAGTGTATTCGAATATGCCCCTATGCGACACAAACGCAGTAAACTGTCGGCTTTCTGCCCCCAGGGGTACATTCCAAAAGCCATGATTACAGTCTAGAGACACATAATACTTGTGACCGGCCGCTAACTGCAGTTGCTCCCACAGCAATGGTATCGGGTAGGCCTTCAACGCCATCCCCTTGTTCAACGCTCGGTAGTCGATACAGATCCTCCATTCACCAGTTTTCTTCCGTACAAACA
>NW_011645833.1:796-1318 GCF_000223845.1 Gregarina niphandrodes | reverse complement strand
CAATTTGAGTTACCTCCACAGGTTCCCGCCGATACCGACACTGTGTTCTGTCGTCAGCAGAACCGCGCAGGTCCTCCGGGGCTGAACTCACGCTACCGTCGTGCTCGTGGGTGGTAGACTCGACCATGGTTTAATGTTGTTTTGCGTCCTCCCTTTACCCTAAAAATTTACGGCCCGTAGACACAACGTGCACACGACAAATGACGATACACGGCTACGACAGACCAGAGACTTCCTTAGGCACGTGGCTGAGTAATTACACGACTCGGCCTCCCCGGTTTTTTTTGCTTGTGCCCGCGGCACTAGTGCGAAGTCTGCGTCTGGGGATGTTCTTCCTCGTCCCGCAGGGGTCCGAGGGGGCTGCGGACGCTACGCGCAGCGCGGGGGTCTTGGTCGCAGGGGTTGGCTCAGTGGCGTGGATTAGTCCCCAGAGGGATGTGCTGGGTGTGGTCTGCGTTGATTTCTTGTGCGGTGAGTGTTCTGAGGTCGATCGGTGAGTGTGTGACCTTGAGGACCTCGGAC
>NW_011645833.1:0-776 GCF_000223845.1 Gregarina niphandrodes | reverse complement strand
GAACCGCGCAGGTCCTCCGGGGCTGAACTCACGCTACCGTCGTGCTCGTGGGTGGTAGACTCGACCATGGTTTAATGTTGTTTTGCGTCCTCCCTTTACCCTAAAAATTTACGGCCCGTAGACACAACGTGCACACGACAAATGACGATACACGGCTACGACAGACCAGAGGCTTCCTTAGGCACGTGGCTGAGTAATTACACGACTCAACCTCCCCGGTTTTTTTTGCTTATGCCCGCGGCACTAGCGCGAAGTCTGCGTCTGGGGATGTTCTTCCTCGTCCCGCAGGGGTCCGAGGGGGCTTCTCAGTTGTCTTGCGGACGCCACGCGCAGCGCGGGGTCGTTGGTCGTAGGGGTTTGCTCAGTGGCGTGGATTAGTCCCCAGGGGGATGTGCTGGGTGTGGTCTGCGTTGATTTCTTGTGCGGTGAGTGTTCTGAGGTCGATCGGTGAGTGTGTGACCTTGAGGACCTCGGACAGCGGGGATTCGTAGACTAGGTCTTTGTGCCAGATGGATTGGGCGACGACTTCGTCTCCCTTGATCTCGGTGACTCGGCAGGGCTCGGACCAGTTCGGGACGAGTTTAGAGGAGCCGAATCGTTCTTGGAGCGTGGCTAAGAGTTTGCCTCGTAGCAGCATGACGACGGTGTCGCCCACTTTGATTTCTTTGGTTGTTGGCGTTCGTCGTCGGCTGATGGTACGGAGCGTGTGGTCCAGTGCGTCTTGCCTGAAGGTGTCTAGTAGCCGGAGGCGGGGGACGACGTCTTGGATGAGGTTC
>NW_011645832.1:34499-43682 GCF_000223845.1 Gregarina niphandrodes | reverse complement strand
GCTGCTTGGCGTGGTAGGGTGCTACTTGAACTTCCTTCCTGCCGGCGCCGATGGTGCATCCTCAGGCAGCACCTCCACGGCTTTAGCTGAGTTCTTACCTTGTGTCAATGAGACCAACTTGGAAGGGGCCAAGTGTCTGGATGGTGTCCCACTTTGCGTGACGAATGCAGCACACCCTGAGAAGGGCTGTGCGCTGTTCGGCGCCACATTCGACCTTAGTACGTTAGAGCAGCTGACATCCTCTGGGATGTACAACGTTTGCCGCACGAGCGACAGTTGTGTAGTTACTGACACAAAAACGAAGACGAATACCACGCTAACGACTGGCAAGACGACGAAGACGAATACCACACTAACGACTGGCAAGACGACGAAGTCGAAGATCCGAAAATTAACGATTGGCAACATGAAGAATATCCGGTGGTGCGCCGACGAACTAGACCAAGAGGAGGCGTTGTGTGTCGCCGGTGTCGGCTTATGCGTGCTGGATACAGACGAACCTGAGAAGAGGTGTTATCAGAGGGGGAGCTGGCCCGAAGTTGCAAATATTCGTAAATACGTCTCCAAGTTCATATCTCCAGGCAACAAGGTAGACGCTTGCCGGGTGAGAGGTGGATGCCCAATCCTGCCTTGTGTCCGTGAAACTAACTTGAAACATACCCACTGTGTTAAAGGTGTGCCTTATTGTCTGACGAGTAAAAGCGACCCTGAGAAGAGGTGCTTTCTGATGGGGACTCAGCTCAAATTTAGAGACATCTCCTGGTTCCGCGGTCAATCAAAGAGCCCGTTCAAAGTCTGCCGGGCGAGCGGTAAATGCAGGACCAAAAGGCCGATGGTGTGTGATGTCCCTTGGCCGAGGGTGCTGTCAAGAGCGGAAGTCCCGGTGGAGGACTGTGTCGGAACAGGCTCGACATACAGCAGTGAGCCTGTTGATTTCCCTGAGAGTTGTGCCCTTCCCGGAGGGGGTGCATTCGTTTGCCACTACTGGGACGCAATTGCAAACAAAAACCAGCGCATGTGTTTCAGGTACGGTGGTGACATCGGCGAATCCTTTACAGATGTGCAAAATGCGCTGCAAACGCTCCGTCCAGAGTTGCTATACTGCAATCTGAATCATGCCTGCTAGACCGGAGCCAGTGCCAGTTAACCCACCATACTGGACGAAGGTTATGAGCCCACCAAACTACCTTCGCCAGCCACTCTGACGATCATCTGAGGTTCTTAAAACTCTTTGGTCAACAAAACCCGAAAACATTGCACACGAAAGAATCGCGTTGGGCCGTGCTAAGCACGGGTCTGGACTATGATGTTCCCTTCCGGGTGCCCTGCTAACAGGTACGAACAATTAAATACTGTCCGGAACGTCCGGCTTCATGTCATCGGATTCTGTCTCTTGGTTGACGAGAGACCGGGTGGGGTCCAAAAAAGGCAGATATACTCAAAATAGAAAATTCGATTTTGTTTTCTTCGCGTTCACCTGGGCTGAATATTAATGAAGTCGATCGGAAGGTGGGGTTCGGTGTCCGCCGTTCGGTGTTCCGGACAGTTGCTAGGCGCGCTCCTGACTGTCAACGGTAGCCGGACCAGTCTGGATGGGTGCGTGGCACGTGTGCTTTCCGTTCACGTCCGCGGTGGACACGTCTTGCAAGTCCTCGCGCTCGCGCCCGAACAAAAGTTTCGCCGCTGGACCCGGTTCGACTTGATCCAGGACTCGAACAGATTCAAGCTGTACACGCCCGAGGAAGGTGTCTTTGCCGATAACACCTCCCCCCCTGTCCCTGGCGGAGCGTCTGTTCCTGCCGAGACGTCTGTCCCTGCCGAGACGTCTGTCCCTGCCGAGACGTCTGTCACTGCCGGGACGCCTGTCCCTGCCGAGACGCCTGTCCCTGCCGAGACGCCTGTCCCTGCCGAGACGCCTATCCCTGCCGAGACGCCTGTCCCTGCCAGGCCCTCCCTCTCCCCATCTGCCATAAGCTCCCCTGACGAGGAGGCCAAGCGCGTCCTAGCCGCGGCCCTTCAGGAGTATGTGAGTGGCAAGCCGGTGGCGCCCGAGACGATGGCCGAGGTCTGGCTCGAAATTTTCGACCAGCCACCCGAACCGGAGTTCTACTGCCTCCGGCGACCCATCGGCTACCGACGCCGCACTACCTGCGTCGCGGCCGTGGCGCCGTTGACGTCACAAGACCTCCTCGCACTCTGGGACCGCGTCCCCGACGACTGGCATGCCGCCATGGCTGCCGCGGTGCAACCTTCTGACACCGCGGAAATCGGCCAGAGGAGGCTCCCGTCAGTCAACCAGCCCGTGGTCCACGAGCCGGTGGGCGACCAGCCGTTGGAGCCGTTGGTGGTCTTGGACCTGGACGGCATTACGGACGAGGTTATCGAGCGGGACGACAGTTGCGGAGACGACGATTACGCGGACGACGGCTACGAGGAGAGCGAGGAAGGCAGCGGCTGCGTGAGAGTGAACGGGTGGTCCGGAGTGAAGAGGTGGTCGGATAAGTTGCGTGCTTGGCGTCCAGGTTGGCACACATGGCGGGAGCGTGCGAGTCTGGGTTCCTTGTTGGTGACAGGTGGTTTCCTGGGCTGGCTGTTGCTCGGGCAGCGTCGGTCAGCGTCGGAGTGGGCGCGGCCGGCAAACGCATTTCCCGACCGACTTGCGTTGGCCTCGGAACTTGAATGGGCGCGTGTGAAGTCGTGCCCAGACCGGAGATATGAGCCGGCGGTGAAATACGCGCTCGCCCCCTGCGCTGGCGGCAGCGGACTGTTGGCGTGTCGTGGGGAAACTGAGGACTGGGCGGACACACCGTGCTACGTCTTTGGCAGTCCCACATCGCTCGACTACCTCGGTGTCCGCCGCGCCGTCACGGCGCCCAAGAATGAAACCATGCCTGCGAAGAAGCTCTGCCGCGTCAGCTGCTTCACCGAAGACGAGATCACTTTCCTCTACCACCTCCGACTGCTGCAGACCTTCGCCCCCACACTCCTTCCTACATCCCTGCTGAACACCGAGCCGCCTGAACCAGCCGAGGCGGCGGTCATGCAGAAGGCGGTGACCCGGGTCCTTCAAGACCACCCATCCCATCCCACATGTCAGTCCTACTGCGGTCCCTGTTCCCCGAGCCGGCTGGCCATGCTCGAACATTGCCGATGCACTTTCGCTACCGTCCGGTGCAACTTTGGCACTCGCGGAGACAAGAAGACTATCGAACTAGTCGGCATCAACACCACCCTGGATCAGCTCTTCAAACATGTGTCGATGGGCGAAATGAACTTCTTGTATGTCAACCAGGGCTGCTATTACGACTGCCTCATTTGACTTGTTACCAAGTCGGTCCGAACACCTCAAGAGTGAAAGCACAGCTGTTCCAGCGGTTGTCTAGAGGACGTCACAGAATGGGGGTCCGTCACAGAATGAACACGTTCAAAGTTTCGGGTTTTCTTATTTCGTATAATGGCCAGAGGAGAGGGAGGGACTTTCTTGAGGCAAAGCATTGAGGTATTGATACAAAGCATTGAGCCAACACTTTGATAGTAACATTTTGGTGTTAGTGGGTGGTATCATGTGGTAGGTGGCTTGAGCAACCCGTGATGGTGACACGACGGTGGCATGGTGAGACGTGACGAGAGCTTTTTTTGAGAATTTTTGTGATGTGAAAAAATTTGATGAAGACGATCGTGAGTGTTGAAGTCGGTTCAGGGAACTCAAGTTGGGGTGGAGTGTTATTGGGGGCGTTGGTGAATCCGAACGGGACCACGTCTAGTGTCCATGGGTGTCTTGCCCGAATGGCCAAGGTTGGTTGCAAGGGTGGTCCTACGATCGATATGTTGGTCTTAGCGCCGGAAGAGAAGTTTCTGAAGAACACGCGGTTTTGTCTTCTCGATGACGCTAACCGTATTAAGGTATGCTCGCCGACCACGGAAGCGGGAACGGCGACCACGTTTGGTGAGTCTGCCGAGTCGCTGATGGAGAGTGGGGAAGCGGGTCACGGCGGGACGCCGGAGATGGGAAGCTTCACGGCGGTTCTTGCGGCTGTGATTAAGGGGTACTTGGAGGAGAAAAAGGCGGGTCCGGAGCTGACTGACGAGATTTGCCTCGAGATTTTCGGGAAGAGGCTCGGAGACCTGTTCGTGGCGAAGATGCCGGGTAAGAAGCGCAGCCCGGAAATGCTTTCCAGTCGGCCGTTGACGTCGGAGGACGTGGACGAGTTGTGGGAGGCTGTACCGGAGGAGTGGCGGCCTGTGTTAGTCGATTCGGTGCACCCACTCACGCGTGTGGACGTGGAGCAGGAGGCGACCGCAGATGCCGCCGTGGTTTCTTCGTTGGCGCCGCAGCCTCACAAATGCTGCACGTGGAAAGCGTGGACGGCTGGGGCAGTCGTGGGAGCGGCGACGGCGACGGCTTTGGGAATCGGTCTTTGGCGTACTTGGGACATGTGGCACCCGAAAGCAAACACAAGGGTCGAATACGGTCACGTCGGCCTGCCTATCAGGGGTGTCACCCCGGCCCAGTTGGAGACACTAAAGCTTGACAGTAACGCCTGTGGCCTAGTGGTAAAAGATGATCGACTCCAAAACGCGAAGTGGACGCGCGAACAAGGTTGGGCCACTCTCGAGCCATGCATCGGCGGATTCGGCACGATCACATGTTCCGGTGAGGTGGCGGGTAAATACACCGATCCCGTCTGTTACGAGTTTGGCACGCCGCACCCCTTCGACTTTCTCCAGGTATGGAGCACGGTCGAAAGGAGCGATCCCGCCTTGTGTCGCGCCCTGTGCCTAGGCCCCCAGGAACAAGCCGCGAGGGAAGCGCGAAGTATTGTCGCCCGGTTCGGCCCTCCTGCCACCGTGGGAAGTATCCCCCCCTCCAAGACCATCCCCGGCTCGGATGTGGCGGAGCAGGCGAAAGATCTACTCAATCAACACCCCTCTGTCGCCGGCTGCCATGGCACTTGCTCGGCTGGCTGCTACGACTCTGAGCTCCAGAACATCCGTAGCTGCGACCCCTGCGCCTTCGCCACCCTGTCCTGCACCTTTAAGGAGTCCAACGTCGTGGCGGTCGCAGGGACCGATATCACTCTACCAGACCTGTTCCAAGGTATCAGCAACCTCCAATTGCCGAACTCCACCGTCCAATCGTGCACCTACGACTGCCGCCAGTAGACCTGCCGTCATTCTGAAATGACGTTCAGCGACGCCCTTTCTTTCTGAAGCGTAGCTATGAGACGTCGTCGTCATGAGTTGTATGTCTTGAACTTTTTCCTAAAGAACATCCCATTGACCGTTCGGTGCAAATGAAGACCACAACAAATACGGAGACATGTCTCGGCAGCGCATCATCGAACAACACATACAAACGCGGGCAACGAACGGGTCGAAATTTCGGAAGGGCGTTCGATCGATCAATTTGCTGCTGGGGACTCGCGTGATGGTCTGGTGGTGACCGGCTCGGGTGGTGAACAGTCAGGGTGTGCGACCGAGACTTTCGGTCGAGTTATTTTGGTCCGAGGTTTCGCGACCGAGGGTTCACACAATTTTCATCTCAGTTGGAAACAGCTGCTGGATCTGGGGGACTGTCTGGGGAATCCAGACCACGCACGACTACGGGTGCCAAACTCACGCGCGGGGACCAAGACCCGCCGAGTGTGCAGAGGAACGGGGCCAGGACGTGACGGCCAGCTCGGGCCTCGGAGGCGGAGATCGGGTCGGATAGAGTCGGGCGAGTGAGCGGAATTCCGGACGACCCCTTAGGGCGGTGAGGCGCGCTCGTTGCTCCGTCGAGGTGTGCCCGGACTCGGTGCGGTGTAGGACCGAGAGGAAGGTACTGTGGACGGATCAAGGGCTCTCGAGTGAGCGAATGACAATATTGTCAACGCGCGGAGTTCGCGGGGATCGTATGTTCACGTTGTTGAAACGCGTTGTCGGCCGATGAGGTAGCCACGAGGGTAGTGGGCTAACCGACAAGAGTAAGTCGGTGGCTAGTTGCGAAGAGTGTAATTGACTGGGCGTTGAAGCGGAAGGTGTAGTTGTTGGCGAGGAGCCGTGCGAGACTGGTAGTGAGTGATTCGGCGGAGCGCGGACAAGTGTGGTACTAGCAGCGGCTCATAGGGCGAAAGTCTTGAGCCGTCGGGTTGTGCCACCGGGCCAATCTCTGTAACGGTAGTCCTGAACGAGACGGGTGGGTGGTATTTCTGAACCAGACCAACCGGAAAAGGATATTGGTTCGTGACGAGGTAACAGTCGTGTCCTACAGTTGTTTGCCACGACGGGTTTTTTGGCGCATGAAAATGAGGACTGTAAGCTCAGAGAAATGTCCGAAATCAGATAGGGGCCGAGCATTGTTGGGGGTCATTGTGAACCCTGACGGCAGCAGGTCTGACGTTCACGAATGCACGGCCCGAATGGCGACCGTCGGGATTTCCGGAGGACCGATGACGAACGCCCTCATTTTAGCGCCAGCAGGAAAGTTTCCCAAGTACAAGAAATTCGACCTTCTGAATGACGCGAACCGCATTAAGGTTTGCTTGCCCTACATGTACGACGAGGCTCGGGGGGTGTCTGTACAGGCTGGTGCGGACTCGCAGAGAATCGAGAGCGTCCTTGCTGCTGCTATTAAAAATTGCGTTAAAGGCAGTCACGTAAGCGTGGGGACGATTGATCCAATCTTTCTCGAGAGTTTCAGCAAAAGGCTGGGGGACCTGCATGTCGCTGATGGCCAGTGCCTGGACGTCGCACAGCAGAAGGGAGATATTGCGGTGGAAGTGTTTTCTACAAGAGCTCTGAAGGCGGAGGACTTGGATGACTGGTGGGATCTTGTGCCCACCGAGTGGCGGCCCGTAATGGAAGATTCTGTTCAGGCGACAACCCAAACGCACCTGAAGGTGGGTACGATGGAGGCCGCTACGAAAAGGACGTGGAAGATGACGGCTGGTCTGACCATTGGTCTGGGGACTCTTGCACTTGGTCCATTACTGGCAGTGGTCTTCGGTTGGAACCCGTTCGGTTGGAACCCGTTCGGTTGGAACCCGTTTGAGGAGAAGAACCGCGACCAGCTTGGTAGGGAGCCTTTTTCTTGGGACTGGTGCAGTAGCCGTAGCGATTGGTGGCTTATGCGTCATGGCTCTGATAGTGCTCATGACGCTGCTCACAACTACGCCGAAAGACGTAGGGGTGCGTGTCAAGTTTTCGGACCACCAAATGTGTTTGATTTACTTGTGGTCTGGCGCAGAATGCAGACACTCTCGGCTCCTACCGACGACTACCCCGCCATGATCGATGGTGCATGATCGAAGGTACAGCGTTCTCCGGATTTGAACTAAGAACCTCCCGATTCGAATCCGGGAACTTCGCACGGGAACTTCGCACACGTAGTACCGTTATGACTTACGCCGTCAAGGACCTGACACTGCTGAAGCTGTTCGAAGCTACCAGTGACCAAAAGACAAAAACGGCTCGAGAAGCCATCACTAATTCGACGGCCCCTTAAGGACCGAGTAACAATTTTGTGTATAAGGATGCGTGGTGGAGCTCCTAGAATTCAGTCGGAATAGCAGTTTAGACAGAAGATGAGTCTAGAGACAAGCACCTGGTCCAAATCCACCTTTGCCTTGGAAGCAAACCCCTGGAAGGCTGCACTGTTGAATGTCGATCGACCCCTGCGCATCGCGACCGATCATCGGTTTGTAGCTCGCGACCCCGTTTGCTGGTAACGGGGAACTGCAATGGGATTGCGTCTCTGCTCTCCCCCTTAGTTAAGAAGAAGAGGGGGCAAGGCAGGCCAGACAGGCACAGGTACGACTCAGCGGGGTGCCGCTGGCTGGCATGATCTACAAGGGCGAAGTTGTTGATTGAGGATGGTCTAACTGTTGGTCTGGGAGTGTTGGTGGGTCGTCTGGCAGGTCGCGCCTATCTAGCCTGGACGGCTCGGAACTCGTTCGGTTCATACCCGGCACAGAGTGTTTTCGAACTCGCACTCCATGATCGGTAGAGGACCTTGCGCACGGCTACAGCATCACGGCAAACACTATCCTACTCCTCCACGCACGGTTCAATGTCCGTCGATGGCGGCAGACTGGAAGATTGGTTTCGCGACCTTGATCTTCCAGGCTGCGCCTTTTCCAAGTTGGAGGCCTCGCTGTCCATGCCCGGGATATGCAGTTGTTTCGGGTAGTGGCAGACCCGGGAAAAGTTTCCCTGACTCTTCCCCCTGCTATGAAACTTAAACTCAAATGCAGATTTCTAAAAACTATGGTTTACGAGAAAAAAAAACACTGATGAGCCCGGCATCGCCAGCCCAACCAGACCTCTCCATATCATAATCAATCAGCGATCGCCTTCCATGCTTTCGGCACTTCCGCCAGTAGACGCTCTCGCTTATGATCCTCCAAGTCTCTCACGCCACTTCATCAGCTTCTTGCCAAATGCTTCCTCTAAGACTGCATTGGTGACAGACGGGTTTGCACCCTCCAGGTGCTCCTTTGGACCAATGACCATGCATCCGCTCAACGCGGTCAGAGGAATTGCCTCGCTCGGTGGATTCGTCCGGCCCGTGGTACACGCGAAGGCGGTTCCGCACACTCAGCCAATCGCAGTTGGTCGTTTCTGAGACCAGAAACTCATCTGAGAAGTCAGACCTAGCGCGGCGTCCACCCCACCAGAGTCGCAACCGCTGATCGGCGACATTGTCCCGTCCCGACCGAGGAAACCCGTTGTCGTCACAGCTCCTCTAAATGTAGACTTGATGTACTCTCGACTTGATGTAGTCTCGACTTGATGTAGCCTCCATCAGAAATTTCCAATGCAAAAGGCAAATTGAAGAATCGTTCTGTCTTGGGCTGAATTTTTCGACTTGGTATGTCAGTGGGCGAGGTCGGCCTTCAGTTATTATGTCTCGCCCGCCGAAGCTTTTTGTCAAATAGTCAGAGAGTCAGAAACCGCAGCAATGCAAGTTACCACAACCTACACCGAGGACTCTCCCCACGACGGAAGCAGCACCACGTCAGCAGCCGACTAGTACGACACAGCACGACTCGTGAACTTGCACGCCCCTCATCGTCACCACTTCTTTTGTGACTCATGCAGGTCGGCTGTATCGCTGGTGACCTATTACCTACCCAAAAACCCAAAGCAGACCGGCGGCGTTATGCCTCACTCCCTCCCCTTCGGGATCCACGCACTCCTTAT
>NW_011645832.1:30193-34477 GCF_000223845.1 Gregarina niphandrodes | reverse complement strand
CGAAGCTTTTTGTCAAATAGTCAGAGAGTCAGAAACCGCAGCAATGCAAGTTACCACAACCTACACCGAGGACTCTCCCCACGACGGAAGCAGCACCACGTCAGCAGCCGACTAGTACGACACAGCACGACTCGTGAACTTGCAGCCCCTCATCGTCACCACTTCTTTTTGTGACTCATGCAGGTCGGCTGTATCGCTGGTGACCTATTACTCCCAAAAACCCAAAGCAGACCGGCGGCGTTATGCCTCATCCCTCCCCTTCGGGATCCACGCACTCCTTATCACCACGGGTCAAGCCGATCCCTTGCGGGCGGGGCCGTTCAGTTGGCTTGAGCTCGTCCTCTACAGTCAAACCAAATGCCACTGACGCCAGCTTAAAGTGTCCCAAAGTAAAAAGCCGACGCCCATCTCGTTACCCGTTGATACTTTTTAGTGTCTAACCTCGATCGTTTTATCCTTCTTTCCGCACTCTCAGTACCAACATGACCTGCCGATCAGGCGTGGGATCCTCGTTCGCGCCCGCATCCTCGGTCGCTCCTCCTCACCAAGGCTGCCACATCCGTCGGCATGCCTAGCCATACAAAGCGCCCTTCTCAGTCTTTGTCATGCGTGCAGCAAATCCTGGTGATCAGTCCTCATCGTAGGTAGTCTTGCCATATTCCACAGAGAACCTTATAGCATGCAACTCGTGTGTCCCATCCCTGTGCCGCATGCAGCTTTGCGTGTGCTTTCGCCAGTCTGTCCCACAGGCGTGTGCGCACGGCTGGTTGTGTGGGTCCGGAAAAAGGTTTATTTGATCTTCAATAGCTTCATGGCGCCCCCAAAGACGCCTTTTTTCTTTTTGGACTTGCCAACGATTTCCTCGGCCTTGAAGGCAGGCGAGGTGGCGGCGCCAAGTCCTGCGAACATATTCTTAACGTCTTCGTCGTCTTGGTCGCCATCGGCAGCAGCAGCGGGCGCGGCGGCGGCAGGGGCGGGTTTCTTTTTGTCGTAGTTGCCTCCTAGTTGTGCAAGTACGTTGGGAGAGTTGCTGAGGAAGGTGATGAATTCGCCGACGTCGACGGGAGCCCCCTCGTCGGTTTCAAGCCGGCTGTCTGCTTGGTACTTTTTCGCGAAGGCTTTCAGACTCGCCAGGTCTGCGGCTAGAACCTCCAGGTCTTCAGCCTCGAACTGGTGGCCGCTGTACCCGAGTTCCGTGACCAGCAGCAGCCAAGCTTTGTTGAGATTCACGAGTATCTCGTGTAGAAGCATTTCCTGGAACGTTGCGGGTGTGGCATTTACAAACTTCATCACTGTGCCGTCAAGTGCAGCCACCAAGTCCGCAAGAGTGTGTCCCTTCTGGATGCTCGGCTGGTAGAGCTCTTCGAACAGGTCGCAGGACAAATCGTAATAGACCACTCGCAACGCGCAGAAGCGACAGACCTCCGCCGCTCCCACAAACATAGCCTGTCGGCACTGCGTCACTGTCTCCATCAACTGACTCTGCCACAGCTGATAGTTCTCTTCCTCGTTCTGATCAAATTGCTGTAATACCACCTTGCGACCGCCAGCACGCTCCATTGCCTGCAACACTTCCGACGCCTCAGCCGCGGCGCGTCCCTTGGCCTGCGTCGAAGCCACTTGGAGCACACGTGTGGCCAACGACCCGATCTCACCTTGGAAATACCACAGATTGTGTAGCCGTGTTAACCAACCCTTGGCCCCCGCCGACCCTGCCCCTGTTGGACCCGCACCTGTCGGTCCTGCCCCTGTCGGTCCTGCCCCTGTCGGTCCGGCGGGCGCCTCCAGGGCGCCCGCGATGCCGTAGAGCTGGAGCGCCAGTTGGGGCCCAATCCGCGCTGCCAGGTCCTTGAGTTCCTCGGCAATTTCAGGGGGCAGTTGGCCGTCGGGCCCCAGCAACAGATCTTCCGGGAGTTCGGCCGCCGTGGGGCTGTCGCCAGCAGGAGGCGTAACTCTTGGCTTGGTTTTCGTCTGACCTTTGAGACCGAAGAAACCTTTGATGCCCTTATGCTTTCGCTTGCCCATAAGTTGGCCCAGAAGTGAGACGTCTACACGTGGTAGTGGGTTAGTAAGGTTGGCGACGACCTGATCTGCGTAGTGTGCGATGTAGCCGAGACGTGGCTCGGCAACTGTCGCACGTGTGTGCTCGGCGAATCGGTGCGCGATGCGCACCAGGAACTGCAGCAGGATCGGCATCACCCACTCGGGAGGTGCTTCGTACTCCCAGACGGCGTCTAGTACGTGGTGCACGAACTGGAAGAAGTCCACCGCACCAGCACTACATAAACTACCAGGCGGGTCGACTGGCGTCCAGTCGTCAACCAGACACCGGGCCAAGAGCGGCTCTACCGAACGCAGCCGCCGTGTAAGTGCAGACGCAATTGAGGCACTAAACGGCGCTCCCAACGGCTCGTTCTCTGTTAACAGGTTCTCGAAACGCGCGCACAAGCGCACTTCGTTCAACAACACCTCAAATTTATGCAACGACGCCGTTATGCCCGCACTAGAAGGCGGCAATGTGTCCTCTGGCCAGAACGGCGACTGCCGCAACTCTGCCAACATGTCCCGTAGTCGACCTTCCGCCACGAATACCACCACCATCGCGTGTTGGTTACCCGGCAATAAACTCGCCCAGACTTCCGAGAAGTAAGTAATTTCAGTGCGCAATTCCGCAATGAACTTCTGACTAGCTACCCCGAACTTGTGAACCACCGCCGCCCACGCTTTCTCTACCTCCGCCGCGTCCCCCTCCTGCTCCGGGTCTCGTCCATCCTGGTCGCGGTCTTCGTCGTCCACGGCCAGTAGTTCATCTAGCTCGGCCAGTCGCGGGAGGAACCAGGTCTCTTGTTCCGTGGGGTTACGGATGGTTTGGAGTGCTTCCTGGAAACAGCGCTCGAAGAGTGCGCCGACGGACTTGGCGATAAAGTGGCGCAGCAGGTCGCACTGCGCCACGGGACCGTTCAGGAGCAGCGGCAGCGCCACCAGCGACTGCAGCTGTGCCACCTGCAGCGCCTGTGGGGTCGCCCGTGTAGGTGTAAGCACCAACAGTTCTGCAACCTTCTGCCACAACTCCAGCGCCAACGGCAAGGACTCTTGGTCGTAAAAACGCCGGTAGTCGCACAACGTCTCACACAACTGCGTTCGGAAGGTGTCCGTAGCGGCACGCCGAAGACTCAGCTCCGCAACCATCCGCTCCACGCGACTAGGCAACAACAAACTCACGCCTTCTGGCTCACGACGGATGTTCTCCAACTGGTGGAAAAATGAAGGCTTGTGCGCCACCTCATCTAGCAACGAATACTCCAACACACCGAAGTCGGGGTCCGTCGCGTGAGTCCAACGCCGTGTCGTACCCAAAACTCCCGCGCCCGTCCCCGCGCCCGTCCCTGCGCCCGTTCCTGCGCCCGTTCCTGCACGCGTACCCGACAATTCCCGGAACTTTCCGCGTGGCATCTCCAGAGCGTCAAACATGTTGTGCAGGGAACTGTTCAACAACCGCACCGTCACGACCTCCGTGCTCCCACCCGCTGCCTCCGCCGCCGCCGGAGCACCCGTAGCCATCAACCATGACACGAAGTCGCCTGCCAAAGTGCACATCACCCTTAACGGTTCCGCCGGAATCACCAAGTGCGCCGGCAGCTGCGCCGCCGCGGCGGCTCCGCCGCCGTCGGCGGCTCGTATATCTTTCTGGAAGGCGCCGACGGCAAAGTTGAAGTCGTCATCGTCTGACGCATCGCAACGCAATAATTCAGTCCAAAGTCCGCGAATGAGGTAAAGGCGCACGCTGTCGAGACTCGTGGTCACGTAAGACACCCGCAGCTCCGCGGCCGCAGTTGTCGGGTCGATGCCATGCTGTAGCAGGTGTGCGAAAATCAAGTTCGCGTGCACAACAGCGAGAGCGTCCGCCGACAGCTTGGACACGTCTTGCCGGTCGGCAGCGAGTTCGCACGCATGTGCGAGCACTAGGTGCTGTATCGGCAACTCGTACTGCCAGTACACATCCAGCTGGCTGCGCGCTTGCGCCAAAAATACGTCGAACTTCTTCAAGTCTGTAAACTCCTCGCCGCCCAGGACCTGCGGGTTCTCGTCGCTCATCCAGTCGCCGTCGAGGTCATCGTCCGCGCCCGGGTCGCTCAGGACTTCACGTTCATCAGCGGCGACTTCTGCACGCACCGTGCGGTCCATTTGCGCGACCACACTCATGAGTGCTGTGAGTCGCAAAAAACCTTCTGGGTTCTTGAAGCCATAACCGACTGCGCCTCCGGGGGGGGGCCCGGGGGGGAG
>NW_011645832.1:22561-29804 GCF_000223845.1 Gregarina niphandrodes | reverse complement strand
GGGGGGGGGGCCCGGGGGGGAGGCCCCCCGGAGGGGCCCAGTCCAGGTCGTTGGGGTCTTCGGTGACATCGGCAGACCAGTTTTCGTCGACTTCGGGCGCGTCGCGGTACGTGCCGTACTGAGCGAGCGTCACGGGCGCAGTGCCGGTGGAGTAGAGGTTGCGTCCCCACTCGTCGGCGAAGTATGCATCAAAGAGGTCCGCTAGAACGAGACACATTAATTTAAGTGAGTTTAGGAGCCTGCTGAGATTCGAACGGGTGAAGTGATCGTCGTCCGCACTCGGTTCGGGTAGCGAGCTCTGGACGAAGCGGCACCAGTCCTGAGAGACGAGCCACCAGCTGAGCCAGCGTGTGACGCCTTCGAGTTGCGGCAGGAAGCGACAAAGGCGCTGCATTTTCATGAGTATGTTGCAGCGCACGAAGTGCAGGTTACGGAACACCCATTCGCGCACGAGTGGGTCGCGTCCATGTTGGTCGACGTAGATCCAGCTCGTGAGGAGACGGTGCAGTCGGTATCGGACATCTAGAGGTGAATGCGAGATGTCATTTTCACCCTGTGACGGCAAGAGAAGTGTATTGAGCACGGCGTTTTCGCGCGCGGTCAAACCCATTCGGATGCGCCACTGACGGAGCACCTTCTTCATGTTGCCGAGATTGTGCAGCAGTACCTGGACGGCTTTGTTCTGGCGTGGGTCGGCCCCACGTCCTTGCAGGTCGCCGCCGCGGCGACCCTGTAGATCGCCACTGCGACCGGCATCGGCATCTGCTGCGTCTAGAAGATCGGGTGCAAGGGCGGCCACATCGCGTAATGGGAGAGTTGTGAGTTCCCGGGCCTGCAGGATGCGTTGGTCGACTTGAAGCGCTAGCACGAAGGTTTCGTAGCTAAAGAGCGTCCACTGTGCACTCGACAGGTATGTGCTGCCCCACTCGAGTGCACGCGGAACTGCCACTGAATTGAAGACCGTGAAGAGCGTATTCCGCGGTAACTTGTGCACATAAGCCTGGAAACCGTACTCGTAGTCCAACGGCTTCACGTAGTACGGATCGTCCCACTGTCCCAGTCGGGCCAAGTCATCCACGCACAGATTGCGCAAACTCCACAAATATTCTTCAACACGCCGCTGCACTTCCAACACCTTGTCCGGGAAGCGGGTACCCGGCGGCCAGTTAATACGCAGCCGCTCTCCCAAAGACGGAATGTAGTCCCGCAAACGGAACTCCTCCTCGTCCTCATCTGGATCTTCTTGCGGATTGTCCCAACTTGCAGAACTCACACTCACCTCCTCGTCGCTCGCCGATGCCACTGCTTGCCGACCCGTAATCGCCGTGGCCATCCGCTTCAACAAACCGCCACCGCCGCCGCGACCACCGCGCCGTTCCTCCTCAGATAAGGAAGAAGACGCACGCTCCAAACCCGACAACTCAGAACCCGACGCGTTTGAACCGGACGGGTTCGAATCCGAACGCTGCTCCCAACTCCCGGGCCCCCCGCGGTCTCGCTCTCGCTCCCTCTCCTCTCGCTCCCTCTCCTCACGCTCCCTCCCCTTCTCTCGCTCTCTCTCCCGAGCCCGTTCTCTCTCCCCATCTCGCTCTCTTTCGCGATCTCGCTGCCGGTCCCGGTCTCGATCTTGGTCACGTAGTTGAAGCTGAAGTTTGGGGAACGCAGCATTAGCTCCGCCGTCAGCTGTCTCGGCGTCGCGAGTGGCCTGGACGTCACCGTCGCGGCCGCTTGCCCATTCCCGTTTGCGAAAATCCTGTTCCTTCTTTTTGAGTTCCCTGATTTCGAGTTCCTTTTGTTTCAGGCCGTCTTTGAGTGCGAGCACTTGCGCGCGTAGCTCGTCGGCGCCGGAACCGCTCTGCTGCTGGCGCAGCCACAACAGGTCGCTTTCGGCGAGTGCAAATTTGCGGTCGTCGGTGACCGTCATGGGTGTGTTGGCGCCCGTTACGCGATTCAGCCAGAGTGCGAGGTCGTATTGGGGCGAGTATGCGTCGCACGAGTCGCACAGTGTGGCCAACAGCGGCCCCGCCGAACTCACGAAAGTGAAGTAGAGTCGCGCGCCGAGGCGTACGCAGTCGAGCGTGCGCTGCACACGCGCCACCTCCGCGCGTTCCAAAACCTTGACCTTCTCGGGCGTCAGCTCCGGTCCCCCGCCGCCGCCGGGGTCGTCCTCGGGCTGCTCCTCCCCGGTCAGTTCGGCTTCAAGTTCCTGCAGGTTGCGCTCAGCCTTTTTGCGCATGCTGACTGCGCGCCGGATCCGCTCCTCGATTTTCTGCAACAAGTCCGTCTGCAGGTTGTCGCCGAAACGCTCCATCAGATCCTCACGGCTCTCCTTCGCCGTCTTCTCTTCCTCAACCGCAATGTTCAACTTGGCTACGACTTTGCGCCGCCGGCGCACCAAGTCACTTGGCGCCAACTCGCTCCCCACACTCGCCGTCGCGCGCGGCTTCCGCACCTCGCTCGATCCCGTCAGCTCGCCCTTCACCTTCGCGTACTGCGTGTTCATCTCCGCCAGCGGTTCGCTGATCTTCGCCGCAAACGCGCTGCCCATCTGCTCGTGCAACCGACACAACGAAGTCGTGAACGTCGTCGCCTCGCTCCATAACGTCAGCATCGGCTCGAAACTCCGGTCTTGACTCACCTGCTCGTACACCGCACGCGACTTGGACAACGCTTCCCGCAACTGACTCGCACACGCCTGCTGCGCCCGACCTATTTCCTAGCACGCAGTCGTCTGTGAGTCGCACGTGTGTGCATTGCACGTGTGTGCGTCGCATGAGTGTGGATCGCACGAGTGTGCGTCGCACGAGTGTGCGCGCGTGTTCGGACTACAAACCGTGCGTGGACGTACTGCGTAAAAGGTGGCGAGTGCTTCGGTCGCCAGGTAGCCGTTACTCAGTCGTCTATCTATCTCTAAGGGGCTCTCGGGACATTTTAACAGCTCGTCGAAGGCGCTAGACATCGGTGCGCATATATCAGTCAAAAAGCGAAAACGGGCCGTTCAGGGGCTTATCATTGATTCGTTGGGAGCCCTTGCGGACGGTCGAGGGTTGCGAGGATGACTACACTTGTGCATAACTACGTGACGCTTAGGAAGCTCAGCCCAGGAAGCTCAGTCGCTGGTAGCGGTCGGCTCACTGGCTCCTTCCCGGTTATTGGTTGAAGAGGAGGGCTAGACTTTTAAACGTGTTTCGGGCGGTGTAGTCTTTGAGTACGCCGGTCGTGTTCAGTTGTTTGGCGAGGATAGGGTAGGTGCTGGTAGTGGGGGCTAGTTGCTCTTGCAGCGACGCGACAGGCTTCCCCGTTTGGGTTGCCTCTTCCTCGTCCTCCTCGTCCTCGTCGTCCTCCTCATCTTCGTCCGAGTCGTCCTCGTCCAGGGCGGCTTTCAGGTCGTCCTGCTGGGTAATGAGGCTGCCGCCCCCGGCGGCGTATTTGCTGCAGGCTTCGTCGGGGTCAAGGTAGCTGAGGAGTGGCTGCTGCAGGATCGCGGGCGTGGCACGCTGTGCACTCTTTTCGACCGCGTAGGCGTTCTGTACTGGGTTGTACGCCACCAGCCGCTCCGTCGTGGTCGCCTGGACCCCAACCTGCTCCTGTGTCCGGGCCAAGACCTTCCACTGCCATGGGGAGATCAAGGTACATGGTGGCACAAAACCCGCGGCCCAACTTAGTGAGAACAACAGATGGTGCCGCATGCGTCCAGATCTGGACCGGGATCGGGACCGGGGTCGGCACCGGAAACTGCACCGGGCGCCCCCATGCTACACGCCCCCCTTTCCTATCGTGCTCGGATACCCACCGTACTCACTTTACTCGAAAACCTACCTTGCTTAGGCCACGGTCCCCTGTTGGCGTTTCAGAAACAAAGTGCGTGGGTGTATGCGGGGTAGCATGGAGCTTTGTTGCGGTGAAAAAGTTACTTCTTCTTTTTGTCCATCTTTCTCTTGTAGAATTCGAGTTCCTTGCCCTCGAGGATGTAGCCATCAGCAGAGCCGACTTGGCCTGGTCTGGAGGAGACACACGCGAGGAGTCTGCCGGAGTTGAATTGTTCTTCGGTGAGTGGTTCAAGGAACCGGGTTTTGGAGAGAGTCTCGTGTTTAGCCTTTTCCTCGGGTGAGAATTCGGCGGCTTCCTGTCCAGGGATGACCTTGCCGAGTTCGACGCCGTAGCGCTGACGGTAGAAGGTCTTGAAGGGGGTAGCATCGATGGACACGATGGTGTTCTTGGTCACTGTGTTGGTGCGCACGAACTCGTTGGAAGACGGGTGATAGACAGCGCTGTAGATTTTGGCCTTGAAGGCAACAGCCTCAGAACCCCACGAGAAGTTGCCAGCTTCAACACGCAACGCACGGTGCTTCACATTGGCGCCACGCGTCCGAATGATAGACTTCCGACTACCACCCAACTTGGTCATCGCTGCCGGACGACCCAATTCATACTTCCGCTTCTTCTGGTGGATAGCACGCTTGCCACCAGTAGCCCGTCTTTTGTGACGCGAGTCCCGACAGATACCCATACTACTCCACACAAAATAGCCCCCAAAAAAACCCTACACAGTTATGTCTCCTACCTTCCAAGAGCGCAAATCCGCCTTCCTCAAGCAGTACCGCGACCCTCAGGAACTCGCCACGCGTGTCGCTCACTTCCTCAAGACCTGGGAACCCCTGCCAAGTTCGCTCCAGCCCCAGGACCCTGATTCAGTCTGGCGAAAAACCGACTCCAGAACGTAAGCTCTCCCGGACCTTCCCTTCGCCCCTGGGCCTTCCCTTCACCCCTGGGCCTTCCCTTCGCCCCTGAGCCGTCCCGTCACCCCTGGGCCGTCTCTTCACCCTCTAGCCCTGCCCTCTTCCCAATGACCTCTCTGGCCTTCCACTCCGCAGCCCAGGTGTCTCCTCTAACGGTTATGGCCACCCTTTCCTGGCTCAGCTCTGCCTCCGCTGACTCAACCCTCACACAAATACCCCCCCTCTATAGCGAAAGGAAACGACGTAGCAAGGTCGCCGTGGACAAGAACAACAGGCCCCTGCGGGGATTTTTAAAGCACAGAACTGAGTAACAACATCCTGGCAGGGCAGAACCGCGGCGCATGTGCCAGAGCACACCAGCTCAACGTGCCAGCTTCGGCTGCAGCCGGCGTGGGGTAGCAGGGGAGGGCGTGGGTTCGGGCCGGGGGTTGTGTGCTCGCGAGTTTTACAATTATTTTAATTCGATGCGGCTGTAAGTGACTGTGGTGGAGTGATGTGATCTTTCCTTAGCTGATGGCGACTGAGAGCAAAGTTGGTCGTTTTCTCAGCAATTTGAGGAATACCTTGAAAGATCACAAAGGTACACCCAGTAAAGCACACGATCACGTGAGTACAAAACGGTGCATCGCACAAATCCCTGCGTCGCACAAATCGGTGCGTCGCACACACGTGGCACAAACGACGCGCTCAATGCTCAGTACAAAATGGGACAGGCAAGGATCGGTACCACTCGCCGCGCCAGAGCGCCGCCGCCACGCCCAAGACTGCGGCTAGCCCCTCGGAACTCGACAGCCTCGGCGACCCCACCGCCTCGCCCGCCACGCCCGTCCGCTTCAACTGGCGGGTCGCACGCGCCTTCGTCCAGCTCCGCACCCAGCCGGCCGAGTCCTTCGTGCTCTCCGGACTCCCCTTTCCCCACTGGCCGAGGAACAAAATTCCCACCCTGGGAGCTTCGCCGGCCAGCTGCCGAGTGCAAGAAATGTACAGCGTTAGCTTACCCGACGGCACGAAGCTGTTCGTCAAAATCGTACCTATCAAAATGTGGAACTATCAAGTAAACGACTCACCGTGACAGGACCACCCAGGACCATTCACCGTGACAGGACCCACCGCCAGGACCGCCCCGCGGACCGGAATCTATCCTGTTTTTGCAGTGGACTCAAGAGGATCAGTGGGAAGGCGAATTCACCACGGACGGCGAGAATTTTGTCATGGAGGCAGCCGCTTTGGCATTCTTGCACGGTAAGGACTTTCCGTTGTAAGTACGTTTTTGTTTTTCAGAGTATGCGCCAGGAATTGCTCCGAAGCTGGTGGCGATTCTTGAGCTATCCGGCGCCATTTCCCCAGGCTCCTCAAAGCGGTCTGCAGCATCGACGCGGCCAGGCAACATACGACGGTCGGATGACACGGTGACACACATCGCCATTGTTTCTGAGCTGTATGGAGAGGACCTACTGGACTACTTGGACCGACGAGATAGGCGCAACAAACCTGTAAACTAGACACACGGTTATCACGTGAATGTGCCTTGCGTGAGTCTCACGTGAGTCGCACGCGGTGTGACTTTCGCGTGCGCGAGTCTCTCGACTCCGTTGTGCGGACTGTGTGTGGCACTTGTGAGTCTCACGGACTGCCTCTTTAGTTGAGTGAGGACGAGAAGCACGCGTTGCAGATCGGTTGCGTGAAGTTGTTGCGGCGGTTGCACGATGTTGGGTTGGCGCACCTGGACTTTACGCCGGAGAACATTCTGGTGGGGCACGGGGGGTTGCGTTTGTGCGATTTTGCCAAGTCGACCCCGTTGATGTCCTCGAAGTTGCGGCACGTGCCGGTGGAGATAATGGGTGGGTCTGGGGCGGGTGTGTTGGAGAGCACGATATTGTACGAGTTCGAGTCGTGCGAGCCGACGGTGGGGAAGGGTGCGTACATGCCTCCGGAGTGTTGGTCGATTTACTGGCGGTTGGAGACGCAGCGGATTTTACGGCCGTTGGAGGACTTGAAGAGCTTGCGGAGTTCGGCGGAGCGCGTATCTTATTACTTCAAGGCGTCGTGTGCGGACGTGTACATGGCGGGGGTGGTATTGTTCTGGATCTGGAGCGACGGCGGGATCTGGAAGTGTTCAGACGCGAAGCAGGACGACAAGTACTACCACTTGCTGAAGGGGGACATGAACTTCGACCTGTTTCGGGAGTGTCGTGCGTGGCCGGCAGCACTCAAAAGCTGTCTGCAAAAGACCCTCACACACGAACCTTGGCGAAGACACACACTTCCTGAACTGCTAGCTTGCTCCTGGATCGCCGACTTCGCCGACCCCCACGCCTACCTAGAAGTCTACTCACCCCGGAATCCCCAACGCGAAGATCCTCCCCAACGGAACAGCCGCCGCCCCTTTTAGCACGTGCACCCGCACCACATGGAGCTGACACAGGACCCCACGGAACAAACCGCGGCCACAACCGAATTTTCGGCAGCCGCAGACCCGGCAGCCTCCCCGCCGGCAGCCTCCC
>NW_011645832.1:17653-22128 GCF_000223845.1 Gregarina niphandrodes | reverse complement strand
CCGGCTCCCTCCCGGGGGCGTCCCCGGGGACGGCGTCCTCCCCGTCCCGAGTGGCAGAGTTTCCGGCTGCGGTGGAGGAGGCGGGGAGGGGTGCAGAGGAACCGGGAGAGGCGGAGGCCCGTCGGTGGGCGGGTCGCATTACGCAGTTTCCGGTGCGGTCGGTGGTGAAGGTGACGGGGTTGGGTAACCGGCCGAGTGGTCCGGGAGCGGCGGGGCCGGTGCGTGGCTTGGGTGCAGCGTTGTCCGGCGGACCGGGGTCGAGTGTGGCGCAGTGTCTGAAGGACTACGGGCAGGAGTTTGCAGACCCGGCTCCCGTGCACTGGTCGAAGGCCCCCGCGTGGGAGAGCTACCGTCCGGGCCGGCGGTTGTCTGCAGAGCGACGGGCGAATTCGGCGCAAACCTTCGACGCACTTCCACGCGGTCGCAAACAACTCGGGCGCAGCTTCGGACCCGTCTCGCTCGACTACCCGCTTCCCGCCAAACGCGACCAGATCTGGACCGGCGTCGTCGAACGCACACGCCCCGGCGGACAGGTCATGCGCAGCTCACTCAGCGTCGCAGACGGCATGCTCGCACCACTCGTCGAACACGACCTCGCACTGCGTCCAGCGCGCGCACAAAACGATTCTGCGCGGCACACGCTCTTCCACAACCACCAACTCGACCTCCGCTCGGACTCCGGCGGCCGCGGCCGTGCCGGCGAGCGCGCCGCCCGACACATGTGTGCACGTGGCCGGAACGCCAGCCAACCTGCCGGCGAGGGCGGCTGGCTCGTTGACCAGTCCGCGCGAGAGGCTGCGCGCGAGGCCGCCACCAAGGAAGCTGCCGCCCGAGCGGCAGCCGAGGCCGAAACGGCGGCGGCCAGAGAGGCGCTGGAGTGCTCCTACCTGCCCGACGGCTGGTACTGCTACGGACCGCCGCTGAACGTCAAGTACGCCGGCGACGCGGGCGGCGGCGACCGCGACCAGTACATCGCGCAGCCGGGAAGATTCGCACAGCCGCAGGACGCGCGCACGGCGGCCTTGGAACGCGCGCGAGAAGAATGCTGCAACTGCCGCGACGGCTACTTCGCCAGACCCGCCCGTTTCCGCGCCTCCGGCTCCCTCTCGCTGCAGCCTGCTCCGACACACGCGAAACTGCGCGCAGAACAAGCCGCGAGACAACCCTTCACCGGACTCACCAGGGCCGCACGAGACGCACAGGACATCAGGCCCCCTAAAGCCGTCCATGACCTCAAACACGACGCAGCCAAGACACCCAACCAAGTCCACCAGAACCAAGACAACAATAAAACCCAAGATACCAACCAAGACGCCGGGAACGACCACTCCCAAGACGACGCGAATGATAAGCGGCGAACGAATGCTACAGAGCCACGCTCGCGACCACCACCCCCGCACGCCGAACCACCGTCGCTTGAAGACGTACCCGTCGCCCCCGCGGAGCACCCTCCCACGGCGGGAAACCCTTCCTCTGCTGGAGTAAGGAAACTGACAGAATACGGCAGCGACCGGGATGCCAAGAACGCCACCGGGGTCGCGGCCAAGGGCGCCATGTACTCTGGCCTATCCGCCGTCGAACCGAGCGGCCTGGACGCAGGGATCTATGTGGGGCCGTCACTAATTGAGAGACGTGCGGCGCACAAACCCGAGTTTGGCACAGCCGGTGAGAATCGTGGGAGTCACGAAGAATATAGTGTTTTTAAGGATGTAAATCCACAGGACTTGATTGATCCCGACCGGAGACTATTGGAGCACGGGTTGCACCTCCAAGGACTGAACCTATCGGATGCAAAGGATGCCACGCGTGCCTTCATGAAAAGTTTCCAGGCCCCAGAGACCGTGCTCCACGCGTCGTTTGACGACGCCATGAATACGACCCACCCAGCTAACCTAAACGACGTGGATCTATACAAGGCACGGTTTGAGGATAACTCGCCGGCAGCGCGCGAGTTGCGGCGGCAGATGAACCAGCTACCTCATCACGACTTCGTGAAACAGCGGTCTGGTCACCTGGCCTACACCGGGGCGGCAGACCACGAAGCGGTACAAACGGACGCACACGGCGAGTCCAAGAAGACCTTCGCAGCCTTGGCCAAACCGGTCGGAAGCGCCGCCACTCGGACGGTGCCCGCTGCTGCACTACGGGAGGACGCCGAATCCCGAGAGGGTGTGAGTGCACTGAGGGAGGACGCCGTTCTCGAGTCCTCTGTCGAAGAGGAAGATCCTCCCCCACGGGAAGACATGCACCACCAGTTTCTGAAGAAAGGCGAAGGCCACTTGAGCAGTGAGCGCCTGAGTCATGTAGAGCCGAACCCGACTGAGGGGGACTCGAATGCGACCGGCGACGTGAAGCACACTTTCGATGCGTTGGCCCAGCCCCGCACTGCGGTGGCTGCAGGCTTCGTGACGAACGCGCGCAGGGGCGAGCCGTTGGACACCGACCGTTATGGAAACTTGCATCCTGTGTCGCAGTTTAGTACAGACCCCCAAGACGCTCCGGAGCCGGAGGGACACAAAGACAAGGGGAAAGCTGGGCAAGGCGGGGGGCAGGCGGGGGGTGATGAGCAGGAGTCGACTGGCGACGATGTGAGTCGCGCGGAAGGCCGTGCAGGTGGCAGCGGCCAAGATGTGCGTCGCGGGGACGACGCAGGAAGCTTCGGTGGCGGTCACCGACTGCACAGTTCGGACGATAAAGTGCAGTTGTCTGTAGGAGGCGCTAGTCCTGTAGCCCCCAGTCGTGGGGCTCCTAGTCCTGCCTTCGAACTGACGCCAAAGTCTGAGTTTGACCACGATCTGGCCCTCAACTCGCTCGAGAGCGAGGGTGGGCCTCCGTCGCCTATGAAGAAGCCGGGGTCTGGCCACCCAACACGGCAGCAACTGCGCTAATTTTTTTGGGCTAATGCTTCCTGCGAATGATGACAGAAGAGCTCAACTGTCAAATTTTTTTCCGGAGCATGCAGTCTACCTAAACATCTACGATATGAGCAACGGATAGTAAGTGGCAGCCCATACGTATGTGATCACGCCGGCTTGTAATTGTTGAAGTGCTCGTATGTTGTCCCCGTTCCTGCTTGGCGAGAATATCCGCGGCATCTGGCACACGGGAGTCGAGGTGTTTGGAAAGGAGTACTTCTTTGGTGGCGGTATTTACAAGGTGCCCCCGGGGGAGTTGGCGGCGATGCAGTTGAAGCAGCGACGGTTTCTGGGAACTACGAGACTGAGTCAGTACGATTTCGAGACTTTCCTCGTGGACCTCAAACCTTTGTTTAATCATACAACCTACAACTTACTTACCTGGAATTGTAATCATTTCTCCGATATGGTAATAGCACGACCGGTCGATCCAACACGTGGGCTCGGCGGTCCAACACGTGGGCTCGGCGGTCCAATACCTGGGGTCAGTGCAATACCTGGGGTCAGTGCAATACCTGGGGTCCAATACCTGGGGTCAGTCCGATTATAGTGAGGTGAGGTACCCCAGTCACTTTCCTGGAGCAAACCTCTTTGTCAAGAAGGAACCACGCCTCTTTGCTTAGTTGATGAGATTTCTCGTTGGACGAGGCATCGACCCTGAAATTGTCAACCTGGGCTCCAAAGTTCAAAAGACCTTCATGGGCAGGTGTTTGGCCAACTGTCTGATGGCGGTGCAGCCGCAGGATACAAGTACGATTCTCTGACGTGGCCCTGGCTCTGCCCTCTGCCTCTGCCCTCTGGCTCCGCTCTATGCCTCTGTTCTCCGGCTCTGCTCTGTGGCTCTGCTCTCCGGCTCTTTTATGACACTGTCGCGAAAACCAGTCCGGTCGCGAGACCCTATCCTGTCGCGATGGCCGGCGCGAGGAGACCTAGCGGCATGAGATCTAGCGGCGTGAGACCTAGCGGCGTGTGCAGTATTCTCTGGTGTAGGAACGAGTGAAACGCAAGGAGTGCAGCGAAGCGTGCGTGGTTGTGGGCAGCACTGAGTTGATTTTTCAGTGAGTCGAGTGGACCAGAACTTGGTGCGTGCGGAAGCGAGCCGGGGCGCACGGCAGGGCACGGCACGGTCGGTCTCTTTAACAGTTCAGCGCAAAGTCGGTCGGCGCTGGGTTGATCGCCGGCGGATTTAACATAAAAGCAGTTTTGGTGGAGTCCAGTGGTTGAGGTTTGCTGGCTGGGTGAGCCGCAAGCGTTGATGATTGCGGTTCACAAGAACTTCTCCGCCCAGCCTGCCTTCCGCCCGGCCCTTTGCTATAGCAACTGTACCAGGGGACAATGTGCACCAGGGGGGGGGACTTAAACCAGCCGGGGTCTCAACGAGCGAGACATGCTAAGACATTGCCCACGAACATACGGTCGCAGTTGAAGGGTTGTACCTCGTTGGTCCGTGCCCGTCCACCCCGGCACGCCGCATCTTCCTGCTTGCGTTTTCCTGTTGCTTTTGTTCTTGGCCAACTCCGGGCTCTGGCACCGAGTGCTTTGAACCCGCTTCCGAGGGGG
>NW_011645832.1:15673-17479 GCF_000223845.1 Gregarina niphandrodes | reverse complement strand
CTGGGCCAGTCTCCTGCCGCTGCTTAGTTATCCAGCCAAGCTGGGGACATCAGCGCGTGTCCTTGACAACCTGGCAGCGGCCACGATTCGCTCCCTTCTGCCGCTCAGGTACCCGCGCTCTCACCAACCGTGGGCCAGTCGTCGTACATCTGGCTCCGTGCACGCAGACCGCCGAACCACTGTCACCTTCACTTCGCTGTCTCTCGCATAGCCTCGAGCGTCGTCGTTGCTGCCGTCTGATCAGCTTAGCCGTGCTGCCTTCGCGTAACCTTCACCTTCAGCCAACACGAACGTGTCATTTGTAGGATACCAACCCTCCATCTTCTCACCACCAACGGCTACTAACGCCGCTGGCTACTAACCAGAGCTCGATGACCAGACAAGAGCCAGGTTCTTGAACTTTGCAAGGCCAGGCGACTAACCGCCCTTCTGCATAACAGACCCCTTTCCGACCCCCTGGTTATACGGAGCACCATTACTCTGTGCGCATGCGAGTCGGCCGGTGTCGGGACGGCCCCATCCTGACGCGGTACACCACAGCACTGTCTGGAAGAACTGGGGCGGCAGATAAACTAGCAAAATGCAGCCTCATCAAGGAAAGGAGAATGTGACCAATGGGCACGTGGTCCGCTCAGGCCAGCCCCCTGCCGTGGACGCCCAGCGGGGGACGCCACCACCACCATAGGCTAGGCCGATGGTACGATCCAGTAGAGGATCAGTTGAGGGGCCCACCGCCACGGTGATGGAAACACGCACAGCTGAAGAACCACCAATGGTACGTCTGACCCTGCACCAATGGTGTGGCAATTGGGTCGCTGCTAAGAACGAAATCCAGGTGCTATCAGTGTCGGCAACCCAAACACCTGCACCGGATATGCACGAACCAGACGGTTGGGCAGTTACAAATTACATCCGGAAGGGAACGTTGTGGATGAGGCAGAGCTTGCATCATGGTCCAGACCCGATTCTACCACGACGCCCACGCGTTCAAATCAATGCAGGTACAGCGATGCAAGTTCACCATTTTTGCTGGCCAAAGGATTTGAACCTGGGAGTGGTGGAAAAAGAGACCAGAAGAAAAAGACACCAGAAGATAACTGATGGTTGGGGTCGCTCTAACCTTCGTCCAGTATGGTGGGGTTAACTGTGGCAGGCATGATTCAGACCGCAGTATAGCAACTCTGGATGGTACTCCTGCAGCGCATTTTGCACATCTTCAAAGGATTCGTCGACTTCAATACCGTACCTGAAACACATGCGCAGGTTTTTATTTGCGATTGCGTCCCAGAAGTGGCAAATGAATGCACCCCCCCCAGGACGGCCACAATCCTCAGGGAAATCAACAGGCTCACCGCCGTATGACATGTCTGTTCCGACACATTCTTCCACCGGGGCTTCCACCCTTGACAGCACTTTCGGCCAAGGGAAATCACAGGTCGTCGGCCTTTCGGCCTTGCATTTACCGCTCGCCCGGCAGACTTTGAACGGGCTGTTTGATTGACCGCGGAACCAGGAGATGTCTTCAAATTTGAGCTGAGTCCCCATCAGAAAGCACCTCTTCTTAGGGTCGCTTTTACTCGTCAGACAATAAGGCACACCTTTAACACAGTGGGTATGTCTCAAGTTAGTTTCACGGACACAGGGCGGGATCGTGCATCCACCTTTCACCCGGCAAAAGTCTACCCTCCTGTGTCGAGATATGAACTTGGAGAGTCTTTTGCGCATATTTTCAGCCCCGGACCAGCTTTTTCTCTGACACTTCTTCTCAGGTTTGGCTGTATCCAGCACGCATAAAGCGAAACCCTC
>NW_011645832.1:12583-15653 GCF_000223845.1 Gregarina niphandrodes | reverse complement strand
TCCTCAGGGAAATCAACAGGCTCACCGCCGTATGACATGTCTGTTCCGACACATTCTTCCACCGGGGCTTCCACCCTTGACAGCACTTTCGGCCAAGGGAAATCACAGGTCACCGGCCTTTCGGCCTTGCATTTACCGCTCGCCCGGCAGACTTTGAACGGGCTGTTTGATTGACCGCGGAACCAGGAGATGTCTTCAAATTTGAGCTGAGTCCCCATCAGAAAGCACCTCTTCTTAGGGTCGCTTTTACTCGTCAGACAATAAGGCACACCTTTAACACAGTGGGTATGTCTCAAGTTAGTTTCACGGACACAGGGCGGGATCGTGCATCCACCTTTCACCCGGCAAAAGTCTACCCTCCTGTGTCGAGATATGAACTTGGAGAGTCTTTTGCGCATATTTTCAGCCCCGGACCAGCTTTTTCTCTGACACTTCTTCTCAGGTTTGGCTGTATCCAGCACGCATAAAGCGAAACCCTCGACACACAACGCCTCCTCTTGGTCTAGTTCGTCGGCGCACCACCGGATATCCTTCATGTTGCCAATCGTTAATTTTCGGATCTTCGACTTCGTCGTCTTGCCAGTCGTTAGTGTGGTATTCGTCTTCGTCGTCTTGCCAGTCGTTAGCGTGGTATTCGTCTTCGTTTTTGTGTCAGTAACTACACAACTGTCGCTCGTGCGGCAAACGTTGTACATCCCAGAGGATGTCAGCTGCTCTAACGTACTAAGGTCGAATGTGGCGCCGAACAGCGCACAGCCCTTCTCAGGGTGTGCTGCATTCGTCACGCAAAGTGGGACACCATCCAGACACTTGGCCCCTTCCAAGTTGGTCTCATTGACACAAGGTAAGAACTCAGCTAAAGCCGTGGAGGTGCTGCCTGAGGATGCACCATCGGCGCCGGCAGGAAGGAAGTTCAAGTAGCACCCTACCACGCCAAGCAGCGCACCGCCCGCCAGTGCCAGTTTCGTTTGTGACGGGCAGCGTTTCAAACCATCGCGCACGGCGTCGAGGTTCAACCACTCTGTCCATGAGCTGACCGCCGATCTTTGCATCCCCTCCCACCACTCTTCTGGCACTTTCGGCAATAGATGCTCCAGCTCTTTCCGCTTTAGCTTTCTCGTAAACACCTGCAACTCATCGTTGCCCGTGTCTTCAGCAACGATCTCGGATTCAGTCTCGGATTGACACTTACCGAAAGCATCCACCCAAATCTGGTGTCTGGTCTCCGTCTCCACGGTCTCCTCATCTAAGAACTTCTTCAGGCTGTTACGCACAGCAGACTCGGTGTATGCAGCGGTTTGCTCGGGGACATGGAAAACCTTGAGTCTGCTTATGCTTTCGAACACGAGCTTGCGCTGGTCGAGATCTGAGGCTTCGAGCTTGGCATCGAGCTCCTGGAGTTCGACCTCCGACCCTAATGCCACCGCGTGCACTTGGCCCTCGCCCTTCACAGCAAAGGTCAAGAACCTAGCGCTCGTCTGGTCGTCAAGCTCTGGTTGGAGCCCCTCGCTGGTTACTAGCGCCGCCAACAACTCCACTCCCCCCACTGACTGAACAGCTGCAAATGTCCTCATCAAAGCTGTGAAAAAAAGTTCGGCCGATTTCGAAAATACACAACGTGGAGAACGGCTTGAGTGGCGGCCTCACAGCTTGAGTGGGCCGTTACGCATGACGCTTAATGCTGCAAGATACGCGGGACAACGGAAGCGATCAGGTGGACGCCAGGAGTGCGGACGGGTGAGATTCTAGCAGCGACCCGTTGCCTGCATAGCCATGTGGAAACAGCGTAATCCAGTGAGTGGTTCGTAGTCTAGTCTGTCCCCGGGGGAATTTCATTTCGATGCTTCGTGGGTCTGTGTGCTGCGCATTCTTGATCACTATCCCGGGTATGTTGTTATAGGTGACGAATTGTGGTCTGGTGACGAATTGTGGTCTAGCGACGGAGGGGGAGCGGGGGGAAAATGGCATTAAATTTGAGCGCGTCGACTCCCCCTGTGATAACACCTCTTCTAAGGTTCGTCTGTATCCAGCACGCATAACCCAAGGCCTCCTTAGTTCGTCGACGCACCACCGGGCCCCCGGCTTCTTCGTCTTGCCAGTCGTCAGCGGCTGGACCTTCGTTACGAACGCTGCCGAACTCATTATTTACGTAGACCTGCCGCGGCATATTTTCACTGAGTGACCACTCGCACTTCGTAATTTATGTTAACCGACCGAGTGTTAACCGATCGAGTATCAACCGATCGAGTAGCTCGTCGGTATGGTTTACGTGAATGATGATCTCGTGATTATAACATTCGCAGCCCTGGTCTAACACGGCGTCAAAAGCTGAGTTCATGGCTCGTTGCTATGGTGAGTTCTTGATGCCAGAGGGCACGACGTTGAAATCATAGAGGCTGCTGTAGACTGTTTGCATGATTCCTGAGTGGGGACGTTCCAAAACCCCTTGTTGCAATCCAGCACAACGTACCAGTTGCGACCAACCACCACTCGATAGTTTCCTGTCTTCTTGGGTAGGACAGGACGTCCGTCGACAAGGCTAAGTCCGTCGACAAGACCAAGTCCCTCAACAGTCTTGCCCACGACAATCTCTAGTGCCGACTACAAGTCAACCAGAAGCGCAATGAAAAGCGCAAGCGAGCGGAGACGGTCACACCCGGATAGACGCAGAGGCTGCCAGAGCCGACGTGGCAGAGGCTGCCAGAGCCGACGTGGCAGAGGCTGCCAGAGCCGACGTGGCAGAGGCTGCCAGAGCCGACGTGGCAGAGGCTGCCAGAGCCGACGTGGCAGAGGCTGCCAGAGCCGACGTGGCAGAGGCTGCCAGAGCCGACGTGGCAGAGGCTGCCAGAGCCGACGTGGCGGCGTGCGAGGAGGATACGCCTAGTGACTATCTGCTGGTAATGAGTAACCGACTTGGGGTCGGGATCACTAACCCGGCACAAGGCTACAGCACTAAAGGTAAGCATCAACGGGTACGAAATGGTTGTGTTCCCGCTAGTCTGCGTCGGGAACAAGGGACGGTGACAAAAGAAATGCCGACGTTCGCGGTAGAAACAATGTCGCCAAGGGG
>NW_011645832.1:11349-12219 GCF_000223845.1 Gregarina niphandrodes | reverse complement strand
ACAATGTCGCCAAGGGGGGGGGGGGTCCTTCTCTAGCCCGGGGTGTCCTTCTCTGGGTGTTCCGAGGCGTAGACGAATCGCTGACAGAGGCTAGGGATGGAGTGCGGAAGCGTGCACCACATCTGAATGAGACAGAATTCGTCGCAGTGGGCGACGTATTGGAGAGAAACAAGAGAGCGTTCCTGCGCCCGAGGGCTTCTTATCCCTCTTTAACCCTGGGTCAATCCCGAGCGCTACTGACCTCCCACGCGTGGTGGATCCCAACAGCGGGAGTTCCTACGATGGCCCCGTGACCCCGTGTTTGACGACTCTCCGACAAGACGCGCCCACACCGAGTACGCCGCAATCCCCGTCTGGCGACGAGTTGCAGCGGTGCCTGGCACTAAGCCCTTATAAACCCGCACCGGTCCCTGCCGCGCCAGCCCCGCCGGCGCCGGTCGCCACGCCCGAGCCCGCCCCTGTCCCTGCCACGCCGCCCCGACAGTGGTTGTCCGTGCGGACAAGAACATTGCGTGGGGCGAGCTGGGCGCGTACCCCGCGCGCGGTACCGAGCTGGCTTCGTGGTTCGCCGAGTCCTTACAGGAGCTCATGAACAGCCAAAAGACAAAAAAGCTTCGCGTGGCGTGACTCCCACGAAGTAGCAATGCGACAGGCAGTCGAGGACCTCGTAAATACTGACTACTACCCCATGGAGCGAGACCCCTCTTCTGACCATGGGTAGCATGGGCTCTCTACCGGTTACGGCTAACACCTGGTCCGTACCGACCACCGCAATCTCACTTTCCCAGTGAAGGCTGACACAGGCAAGGTAGGTCGATGGGCTCTGTTCCTCCAGCAATACGACTTAAAGTTCAGTTGCATTCCCAGGAG